>NW_005188346.1:49717-50826 GCF_000239375.1 Pundamilia nyererei
ATCGGCCACCAGGAGTGAGCCGGTACATACATGAGCGCCCAGCCCCAGTCGACAAGGACCACCAACACACCAACATCTGAGGGCATCAGCCACCGGCAGGGAGTGTGGTGAGGGGAGATAGGCCTCCATACTTTGGAGGGCCTGAGACCCAACCTGACATATTGCACAATTATTTTAACTAGGGTTAATGCAATTCTCTAAGTGAGGGTGACAGTCCAGGCCTTACAATCTTAAGGCCCAGAGGTGCAAAACAAAGAAGTGCCGGCGGAAACGTGCCGGCGTTCGGAACTTTTTTGATACATTTCACTGTGTGTTGTACTTGTATAACTATGCATGTGACAAAAAAAACAAAAAAAAATGAATCTTGAATCTTATTATTCACATGTGCTATGTGACCTGTCATGCCAAATTAGACAAAACATGTTTCCACTGGGTCGGGATTATTCACGAGGTGTAGTGTCTTTGTTTCGTGAGAAACAAAAAGAGGGAAAAATTAGTGTTGTTACATTCAGTGTGAAGGCTACAACAAAGAATTATATATTTGTTTTCACGTGGTATCGGATGCGTCGTGCTGGGAACACTGACACTGGGACCCAAACACTATCCCACTGCTGGAGCTGCTGGCAGCAGCCGGTGGAGCTACTGGCAACGGCCGCTGGCAACGGCCGCTGGCAACGGCCGCTGGACACCGGCAGCGGAAATCACAACTTTCCCCGATTCCCAGCAACATAAATGTTCATGCTCATCCTTCTAAAATAAATATTTTCTGGTTCAAAGTGATCTTGTATTGTTATTTAGACAATTTTTCTTTTATTTCATTTTAGAACACAACAATAATAAACATTTAGTGTAAGCAAAAAGTGAAAAACATGATATAGCACAATATTACATTTAGTGTGCTTCTGCAAAAAAAATAGTATTTGTGTGTTGCTGTCAGTACTGTAAAAGTGTGAGTGGGGTCAGGGTGGGTAATTAGAGTGGATACTTAATCGTACTTCATATAATGAAAGTAACATGAACATCCCATTCATTATCCAGAACTCTCTTCCATATAGCACAAAGCATAGCTGGACTGGCCATCGGCATCTGCCCGGTGGGCCGCAGGGGAT
>NW_005188347.1:0-5265 GCF_000239375.1 Pundamilia nyererei
AACAAATAATAACAAAAAAGAAACACGCCGAGTTGATGGTCTGTTTCTAATGAATTGAAAAGCTGAACATGAATTATCCATGTAGCAAACAAAAAATGTAGTGAGCCGTCATCCTTATATTGCCTGTGGGCTTTTGGAGCATATAGCGGAGCCTTGACCTGAACTTAAAAAATAAATTGGAAAAAGCACTATGTCACTAAATAATGAAAAATAAATAAATATAAATATTTATTTTACCTGGTAAATGGGACTTCTGCTCCTGAACCTCTGTGCACAGCGTTTGCAAATCGGGGCTGTACGAAGTCACTTTCATCTTTACGCAGGACTGTAAACTGTCGTCTGTGAGGCGTGAGCGGTGTTTGTTTTTAACATAGTTCATGGTGAAAAATAGCTGCTCACATACATATGTGGATCCGAAGATTGACAGGACTCCAAATGCATATTTCTTCATGTTTATGTAGGTGTTGGGGATGGCATTCCATGTTTCAAATACGAGTTTGTCCGGTCTTTGAAGGTTCTTAATATCACTCCATTTGTGATTCTGAATGGTAGTCAGGTCAGGGGAGTGACTGGGGAAGGTTGATGTATGTTTTTTTCCCTCTCTGATCACAAATGATGCTTGCATTGTGATGACTGCAGACTGCAAATTCTCCAAATGTATCACCTCTGATCTCCCTTAAAAGAGGGGAAGTGAGACAGTGTGCCTCCCTGTAAATGGCTAAAACTGTGAGTTTGCGCTCAGACACTAACACCTCCTCCAGCATGTGTAGCTCTGTGCCTCCTCTCCCCTGAAGAGTTGTATTCAGCTTGTTCAGGTTCGCTGTCATGTCCACCATGAAGTGCAGCCTTTCCAGCCACTCTGGCTGTTCCAGCTCAGAAAAGGTGAGCCTTTTGGTGCTCATGAAAGTTTTCATGAGCAGCAAAGGGCATGAAGCAAAGCATTTCAGCACCTCTCCTCTGAACAGCCACAGGACTCTGTTATACAGGAGGAGATCATAGTACGTGCTCTCTACCTCATCCAGCAAGGAATGGAACTTACGGTGATTTAAACCTTTTGCCATTATTTTATAGATAATCTGAATGACAACGTTTATGGCCTCTGTGCATTCTGGAAGAAAGGTTTGTGCGCAGGATGCAGTGAAACTGCCATTTTTATGGTTCTGTGTTTGACAGTCTTCACAGAGAGAGGCGTCTCTCTGATTTTCTACAAAATTTCACTCTTGTTTTTAAAGTCCGTGAATAGGTGTTCTAAAATCTTAATGAATGATTCCTTCATATATTCTCTGTCCGTGAATGGATTCCCATGCCTGACTATTTCCTGAGTGGCAACAAAACTTGCATATGTAGTTGAATTCGCAGACTTCATCCACTTCTTGAATTGATTTTTCCTCAGATCAGCCTTCCTCATTAGTCCCAAAATGCCTTTATTTCCCCTCTCTTCTCCCTCCTGATATTTTTCAGCAAAGGCTGTGTGTTTATTTTGGAAATGTCTTGCAATATTTGACCTTTTATTGTTAGCCAGTGCCTCTCCACAAATTAGGCATACTGGTAGGCTACTCTCGTCAGAAGTAAATGCAAATGAATCTGCCCAGACATCATTAAATGTTCTATTTTCTTCAGATATTATTCTTTTCTTACATTTCTCCATACTTGGCCTACCTGGTGTTGAAAGACTCTATAAATGCATGGCATTTTGGCGGGTATACTGGCTTCCGTGAGTGTGATGCATATTTTGAGCAATGAAATAAATAAAATATAATTTTATTTTAATATTTCAAGATCACAATAATCTTCCAAATTAGAACTACAATTTAAAAAAAGAACTAACACAAATAAAATACACTTCAATTAAATACCAATTTATTTTCCCAAGCCAGGTGGAGCCACAGGATGAAAGAGCCACATATGGCTCCGGAGCCCCGGGTTGCCAACCTCTGGTTCAGGGTTACAATAATCATAAGGATTCATTCTAAAGGGCATGGATGTGCACCCAAAATTAGAAAAAAAGTTGGATGAAAGACTTTGAAGATACAATAAATCTAAAATTGAAAATTTGACCTGATGGTGGTGCTAGAGAAAAGGTCATGTCATCACCAAAAACATCACCCAAAATAGGGTTCATCCTTGTTATCCTTAATGTTGTCAGTAATTTTAAAAGGATTTAAATGCAAACTTTTCAAGATAAATTTATTCTAAATTAAAAGTTTTGCCTGACTAGCCTTATTAAGGGGCTATTTATGTATTCAATAAATAAACAAAGTGCCTGACACAACAATTGTTGTTCAACACTATGTTTGTAAACCTTTTTCTTGTGGAAAATATTACCAAGGGTAAAATGTGTTAGTAATATTTGAGAAGAATAGGGGGGGGGGGGGGGGTTAAAGATAAAAGCAGTAAAGTTACTGACAGAATGGTTGTTTGGTTCATCAGTTGACATTCTGGGCAAGATGCACACCACAAAAAACTGTATAATGAATAACCTATACTTACCATTCATCTTGGACATACAACATAATAGCAGTTTATCAGAAAATAACCTCCCCAACAATGCCCAGTCCAACTGGAAATTGTTGTTATGGATCTCCCTAGCCAACGTGCCGATTTCAAACTTTCTCACCGAAAGAATTTAAGATGTCCTTCTTAATTAACAAATAATCCAGTAGGACTGTGTCAAGCTTTGGTTCTCCTCAGGACTCTGTTCTTTCACCCCTTCTTTTTATTATTTTTATAAGGAAGTGATTATTGACTTCAGACACTGAAAAACTGAGTATAAAGTCAGAGTTGCTCAAAACACTGATGTCCAGATTTATAAGACTGCACTATCTTTGACCATCAACTCAAGTTCGATGTGAAGACAGATTTCATCGTAAAATGGAGTCTATAAAGAATGTATTTGTATAGGAGGCTGAACTCTTGTAATAAGAAAAATTTTTATCGTTCATTTGTTGAAAGTCTTTTAACATTTTCTTTTATTTGCAGTGTTTTGTCTGGTAAGGTAGTAAGGATACAAACTCCCTCAACAGTATTGTTAACACCTAGTCCAAAATCACAGGGGTCAGGCAGACAGATAATGAATGACAGAAAATCAGATGATAAAGAAGGCAAAAAACATCATTATCCATCCTGAACATGTTTTGTCATCTGAGTTCATGACTTCCTTCTCACAGCTAGCAAGGCAACCACATGAAGATGAGAGAAGTGGATGCAGACAAAGGAGATGAAGGTGGATGTTTAACTGAACACAAGCCTTTATTTGTGGCTGAAATGAAACACTACAAAACAACTAGTTAAAACTTAAACTGGGGACAGCTAAACAAGAAACTGGAAACATAGAACTAAACATCCTGAAACCTGGAAACATAGCTGGTGAGACCCTGGGTAAGAAGAATAGAATGATGAAACACCAGGGATGATACA
This sequence comes from Pundamilia nyererei, assembly GCF_000239375.1. Lineage (NCBI taxonomy): Eukaryota > Metazoa > Chordata > Actinopteri > Cichliformes > Cichlidae > Pundamilia > Pundamilia nyererei. Next base: position 3,418 of record NW_005188347.1, read on the forward strand.
CAGATGCTCTGATGAACAGAGGTAAACACAAACCAAATATACACACAAAGTAATGAGGTGAATGCACAACAGGAGGAAGACATGGCTGAACCTAATAGACATGACGAGACAGGGAGGAAGCAAAATAGAATACAATGACATAGGACACGGACTTTGCTTTTTTAGAAAGGATCGAAGCAGAAGAACTTCCTGGTATAACTCTGAAATGCGCCCCTTGAAGCAGAACACTGGTAAGCTGGACAGGAAATGGCATCTCACTAATTTAGACAATCCTCACTTGGCTTGGAAAAGTTGGCTGCTTTATTCAAAAAAAGCCATCTGTGAAACTAAAACATCTCACTATTCATCACAGACTGAAGAAAGAACAATCCTAGATTTTTCTTCGCACTGTAGCAAGGCTGAATTTTAGCATGTATATTTTCCTTTCCATCCAAAGATACAAAATCATATGAGACAAAAGGTCAGGGAAGCTTAATTAATGGTCGTCTTCTCAATGTCTGTTACTGATACAGCAGTGACTGATTTTAGTAGGATCAAACTTTCCAGTCATTTCACCAGAACATCTTGCTGCAATGAGTAGACTCACAGGACCCCTGGAGATCTATTACATGTACACCTAAAATTCTCCTTTTGCTTCCATTCTGGGTGCTATTTTCTCATCATTTGTCAAAAATAATAATTGATCATAACAGAAGCTTCAGAAGCTGTGTTCACCATACTTTCTTCAATACAAGTGAAGCAGGTGAGCAGGCAGAGTCCCCAACCAAAATACACCATAGACAACACATAAGAAACAAACAGCCTTGGAAAAAAAGAAAGCCTCCCCCCCCCCCAGCAACTATGGCTTATGGAATAATTGCTGTTATTACCTGTCGGCAAACACAACAAATGTGTCCGCCAGACAGAAAAGATGCAAAACTATCACCAGTGCTGTATAATCGATAACCAATTTATTCATTATAAACTGAAAAAAGAACAAAAGAACACGTTGAGTCTTCACATTAGATTCAATCACAGAAGTCCACCTTTATACAGTCTAGGTGTTGAAAACTAGCCATGATAGCATGTTCTTATAGCTTGGTGAATTCAGCTGGCTAAATCCACAAAAAGAAGCAGCACAGGTCAGATGATCAGGGCTGAGCTGAGCAGCACAGAACTGAAAAGCTACCAAACTAAATCACTACAACTCAAACATGCAATCTTCCATAACGCTGCCTGTGTATCCCCTTTGTATCAATGTGGTGCCAAAACTCAGGCTTGGCATGACAGACCATTTGGCCATTTGACTAGAGTGCACAGGGTATGTTTCAGGTAATCTTCCAAGTTGGCATCTCGAAAAAGATACTGACTGAGTAGGGCACATTATTTATGTCTTACTCTTTAAGAACCTTCAAAGACCAGACAAACTCGTATTTGAAACATGGAATGCCATCCCCAACACCTATATAAACATGAAGAAATATGCATTTGGAGTCCTGTCAATCTTCGGATCCACATATGTATGTGAGCAGCTATTTTTCACCATGAACTATGTTAAAAACAAACACCACTCACGCCTCACAAACGACAGTTTACAGTCCTGCGTAAAGATGAAAGTGACGTCGTACAATTTGCAAACGCTGTGCACAGAGGTTCAAGAGCAGAAGTCTCATTTACCAGGTAAAATAAATATTTTTATTTATTTATTTTTCATTATTTAGTGACATAGTGCTTTTTCCAATTTATTTTTTAAGTTCAGGTCAAGGCTCCGCTATATGCTCCAAAAGCCCACAGGCGATATAAGGATGACGGCTCACTACACTTTTTGTTTGCTACATGGATAATTCATGTTCAGCTTTTCAATTCATT
>NW_005188347.1:40302-41514 GCF_000239375.1 Pundamilia nyererei
ATTCTGTTAAATGATAGAAGGAAAAACTTCAAACAAACTTCAAACAAATTGCAGCTGTAAGCTTCTGAGAATAATTTATTAGGTTTGGTTTTGTATATGTCAAACATTTTGTTTCATGTCAGCAATTTCAAGCTGCCTTATTGAAAAGTTATTAACATGTTAATATTTGATTGGAGAAATTCTGCAGCATGCCCATTAAAAAGTGAAAAAGTTTATTTTTTATACATTTTCTCATACATGCAGATAATACAGCAATAACTTTATTACCTTTAATGTCACAGATTAAACAATGTCCATCAATATGTATTAAGATTAATAAACTCAGTAGTGCATGAGGATTACTGAGTATGACTATGACTGTCTGACTGTCACCAGACTTTCAGTCTGTTGAAATACTAATCACACCAACAGTCACAGTTTGGTGTGAAGACATTTTCCCCTTTGTTCCCCTTCAAAATATACTTGGTGAAAATGTGTGGGTGTGCTGGACACTCCCCATGCATTTTTCATTTGAGAAAGATATGTACTGATGGAGGCTTCCTGTTCCATTATTAGTTTAGCTTTTACTGAAGCTGCTCTGAAAAATAGTCTGTGAATGTGGCACCAATGGCATGTAGCTGACGTAGACCGTGACCTTTAAAGCATTTATGTTTCTGTTACTACAAAAAATATTAATATTCATATTAATATTTGTTCATTTACCCAAATGTTATTATTAATGTTTATAGTTACTTCTCAATAACATTTCCCTCATATTTTTAAGATTTTACAATAATTATTTTGTTCTCTTTGTTGCCTTTGTTTTGTTCACCTGATTTGAAAAATAACCTGTTTAATTACCAGTGTTGGGTAAGTTACTTTAAGTTAGTAACTTAGTTACATTACTAGTTACTTCTATCAAAAGTAACTCAATTACTTCAAGTTACTCGTTACTTTCAGAGTAACTAGTTACTTTGGAAAGTAGCTTTGGTTTTACTCAGAATTCTCTTGTTAATGTGTTGCTTCCGTAACTGGATACCCAGCAAGTTTGCCAGTCTTCTAGCTTGCTTACTTGCCACAAGTGCACTGTGCCACCTATAGAAAGGAAAAAATAATGTGCACATTTCCACAAGAGAAATCCCACACCTGATTCTATCCAAGCCTCCTTTTTACATCCAACACAAAAACTGCAGTCGTGGTGCTTTCGATTGTACTCAGAACTCGGAAATTCTG
>NW_005188347.1:42742-44185 GCF_000239375.1 Pundamilia nyererei
GGTACGTATTTTTCAGACCATAAGGTGCACAGGATTATAAGGCACATTAAGCGAAACAAAGCAGTCAGGAAATCAAACTTTATTAAACTCATTCTTCTTGCTTCCTCCACTTCTGTACCATTGATTCATTAATGTTGAATTCTCTCGCAGTTGCTCTATTCCCATGTTGTTGCAGTATATTAATGACTAACCTCGTATTGTGGATGGATTATCTCAGTTGTTCTCCTGACTGAAGTTTGTTCCGTTTACAGCATCCTGCCATGCGTTTGCTATTGTCTCTAACCATGAGGAACCTTCACGTTAACTTTTATAAGTGGAAAAATGTTAGTGTTCGTACTCCAGCTTCACTGTTTATGTTATGCTAACATAGCTGTGTCGCTAGCGATCACGTAGCACATCATTATATACCAGCTAGCCCAACTCCGTGAAATGTAATACATTTTGTTTTCATGGATGCCTGGAAGTTAAACTTCATAGTTACACCTGGTAAAGCAGCAATGCTGATCGTTTTATTAAAGATGAAAGAATTTAGACAGTTTTTAACTCTCAGTGATGCTGCAGTGTTGGTTTGACCTGAAGAGGCGGGTTTAGGACCTAGATTACTCCCAGATTTAAGAGCATCTTAGTCCGACAAATACGACAATAACAACGGCCGCTTGCATGTTCTGCAAAAAAATGTGCTTTGTCGTGTACGGACAAACACCAAACCAGTTCCACATCACTGAAGTTGCACCATTTTTACAAACCAATTCTGGTTTATCTGTTTCACTCAACGATCGGCCATGTGCGTATGAAAACAAAAGGAACTGCGCATGCGCGTTTTACTCATATTCTATCGAGATATTTCATTTTCCTATCGTTGTCTAACATTATACCGGTATTACCGTGAACGGTATAATATGGCCCAGCCCTACATGTAGCTATATTACAGGTATCTATATTTCTAATTAAGCATTTTTCTTTGTAGAAAATGTCATCACATCTACCAGTGTAAGTTAGATGTACTTAAATCACAAACTAAAGGTTCAGAATTTACCTGAGTGGATTAGAAATGTAAAAACAATGTGATAGATGCCATTTGTCTACGTGATTGTTCACTGGCATGAAGCTGTTACACAAGAAATAACCCCACCTTGTTATAAACAATATTGAAAGTGACGCACATGTACCTGCTCGATTCTAAAAATAAATGTGAAAAGATCTGGTTACATAACATACTAGATCTCAAACATCATTCATGGATAAATAATGCTTGTTAATAAAGGATGATTACTTTTATCCAGACAAAAGGCTTTTCTTTATGTTTGTTCAAGTGCACCCTCCAGCACCCCCCCCCAGGGACTCTAAGAAGGCTGGGTACTCTGAACTGCCACTCGGCGCATAAGCGCAGATGACAGTCAGGACCCGTTCCCCGACCCTAAGGCGCAGGGAACAAACCCTCTC
>NW_005188347.1:44636-48040 GCF_000239375.1 Pundamilia nyererei
GCTCGCCCTCGGGCACCCTCCCCGGGCCTGGCTCCAGGGCGGGGCCCCGGTAACCCTATCCCGGGCAGGGTAAACTGTTCCCTCGGTGTCCTTTTCATAAGGGTCTTATGAATCGCTCTTTGTCTGGTCCCTCACCCAGGGCCAATTTGCCATGGGAGACCCTACCAGGGGCAAAAGCCCCCAGACAACATAGCCCCTGGAATCCCAGGGACACACAAACCCCTCCACCACGATAAGGTAGCGATTCAAGGAGGGGGATCAACAAACAATCAGGTAAAAATAAATAAATAAATAAAAAGTAAAATAAAAGTAGAATAACAAAGAAAAATGTCTAAAAATGAACAACCACAGACAGAAGGATTTTAAGTATCTGTTGGTTCTACACTGAGGTACAAGTTGATGGTCAAAGATAGTGCAGTCTTATAAATCTGGATATCAGTGTTGTGAGTAACACAGGCTTTATACTCAGTGTTTAAGCTTATGAAGCCCTTTGTTTTTGACACATTTAAGTCCAGATAGTTATCATGAGACCACTTCACAAATTCAGGACCATCAACAGACTCAGAACCTTGAAGCAAGGACAAGAGTACAGTGTTATAAAAAAAACTTAAGTATAAATCTGTTCTCATAAGATGTCCTCTAGCTTTCGGTGTACATAATAAATAGAAGGAGTGGCTGAACACATTCCTGAGGTGAACAAAGCTTGACACAAACCTAATGGATTGTTTGTCCATTAATAAGGACGTCTTAAATTCTTTCAGTGAGAAAGTTTAAAATCAGCATAAAGAGCTAGTCTGGGAGTTTAAATTGAGAGTCCAGTCTGATTTTAGCAAGTCTATTCAGTGAGAACAGAGAATAACCATTAATCTTTGTAGTTTTATTTATTTGGTTCTGGGATTTTATTCAAATTATGTAACACAGTCTGGCAGCCACAGCAAGATTTCTCTTTGGAGAAAATATTTTTACTATTCTTTCTTTTAATAATGATTGCTAAAAGAATCATAGTAAAGCTGGAAAGACTTAGTTACCACATGTGTGACCATCGCCCATTCATCATTTATTTAGGTCGATCACTACCCATACTCCCTTGTTACTTTGCCTCATATCTAAACAGAAAATCAGGCTAGTCAGGGGTTGAAGTGCGATTTGGAAGGTGGGAGAACTCTAATATAGGTTGCGGTGGTGGAACATCAGGAACAGAATGATTTAGTATAATTTTTGAAATAAACTGCACTTGGTTTCTGTTGAAAGCTCCAATGCATTTTGTGTACAGGTTGTGATCAGTTGACCTGCTCTTTGTGGATTTAGCCAGCTGAGTTCAAAAAGATATAAGCAGAGTTATCATGACTGATTTCCAACCCTTAGACTGCATAAAGTTGGACTTTTGTGAGTAAATCTAATGTAAAAGCTCTGGACTTCTTGGTATTGGTTGTTAGGCCCATTTTTGTTTCTTTATTGTCAGGTCCTAATTCACAGTTCCTATCATCTAATAAAGAACATGACTTTGCGTATTTGGGAGCCTATATAAGGTTGGTGCATTTCAGGCAACCAACTTGGTTTTCTTTCTCCTTTGGTTTGCTTGTGTTGTGGTCATTCCTAATTTAAGAGAAATGATGATTATAGGTTAGCACGTAGTTTCCTTTTGTTTTTTTGCTTTAGTTTAGAATCAATAATTAATTTATAATTATAATTAATTGAAAACTGTTCCTGTGTTTATCTCCCTTTTAAGGAGCTGGACATAACAAGTGGGGTCTAACCTATTATAAAATTTGCAGCAACATTGAATGTTAAGGCTGTGAAGTTGGCTAGGGAGATCCATAGCAACAATTTTCATTTGGACTGAGAACTGTTGGAGGGGTTATTTTTCTAATAAACTGACTTTCCATGTCCAAGATGAATCGTAAGTACCGGTTATTCATTATACAACCTTTTGGCTGTTGCATGGCTGCACCATTTTCTATCTAGCTGAAACATTTTTGTGTTTCCCAACAGGCAATAATAATAATAATAATAACTTTATTTATAAAGCACTTTCAAACAAAGTGCTGAACAGCTATTTGCAGATACAAAAGATAAATAAATAAAAGCAATACAGAAAAAAACCCAATACAATTTAAAACTAAGAGGCATAGAATTAAGAAACAGTAAGGAGATTTCAGTACGAGGGTAATGTGCTCAAATTTTCCGTTTTGGTTAAAATGCAAGCAGCTGCATTTTGTATCATCTGTAAACCTCTAAAACTTTTCTTCAGTAACCCAGAAAGAAGAGCGTTACAATAATCAATGCTCGAAGACACAAATGCATGGACAAGAACCTCTGCAGTTTCAACTGATAATTGACACTGTATTAAAATAATAACAACAGTTACTTAGTGATAATAATAATAATAATAATAATAATAATAATAATAACCCTCTGATGCATAGTGGTCACTGGAGTGGACAGCTACTAAAACGTACATATCTGTTTAATGCATTGGTTTCTATGGTGGAACTGGATATTAGCCTTTAGAGTGCTCTCTGCTACCATACTCCATTGAGGTCAATTCAGTGTTCAGTTAGTGCAACTGCAAGTAAATTTCCTCTGAATCAAAGATGGCAGACAAACTGCCACCCTTGCCGACCACTGCTTGCATATCCTGCCAGTCCTTCTATGCTAGAAGAGCCCAACAGGTAAAAAAAATATGACGATATGCAGTAACATCTAGGGAAGGATATTATCTGTTTGGAATAAGAAATTGTTATGTCTAATACTTAGAAAACTACAATTAACTATGTGTCCAATGAAGTGGATATCATGCATTACCCACTATATTTTTTTAACATAAGTCATAAGTTGCTTCACTGTTTCTTGGGACTGTTTGGTTATAAGTAAGGGTATAATTGTTACATTTAAAAGCTACTCATTTAAAATATATATTTTTGTGCAGATCAGCTGTAGTTTGAGTTACTATAATAATTATTTTATCATATTTTGTAGACTTCAAATGCAGCAAAGAATAATGCAGCGTACAGAATTGTCCAGGAAATTCCATCCAGCTCCATTGATGATGATTTCATTAATGAGTGCAATGATGATGAGTTTAGTGATAAGTCCAGTGATGATGAGTGGCTGCCAGAGAAGAACAGAGACATAGGAGCTAACTATAGACACAGACAGTCAGGGTACAGAAAGTGAGAATAATGAGGGCCAGGATGAAGAGGAAGGTCAGCATGATCAGGGAGCTGTGGGAGATGAGCACATGGCACCTGACCATACTCAAGCCTGCAAAAATGTTTGGAAAGTCCAAAACAATGACTTTGATGGAGAGTCAAAGGAGCTTGCAAAGAAAAGCGTCTGGACTTCTTTAAGTTGCTTGAAGACGTTTCACCTCTCATCCGAGAAGCTTCTTCAGTTCTAAGGTC
>NW_005188348.1:0-2788 GCF_000239375.1 Pundamilia nyererei
TACTTTTTCAGTTTTATACTCAGCATAAATACATCTGAATTGCATATTTAATTTCCATTATATTTTGTCTATACAGTGTTTATTCGATTGCTTAGAAGTGTAAAAGAAAATTAACTGCAATATATTTAGATTTTTTTTGCAGTGGGAGGGGTTTTTACACTGATGTGTAATCATTATACCAATATGATGAATCTCATCTTCTATCTGTGAAGCTCTTTGTAACTGTGTTTTAAAAACTGCTATGCAAATAAAGTGTTGTTTTTTGTCATTATTTTTATTATTGTATAGAGATGCAAAATGAGTACCCAAGCATTCGCAGGAGGTTTAGTGAGCATCTCTCAATTTCTGAAATGAAGACGAAATGAAGAGGAAAAGAAAATATGATGAAGGAATTGACGGAGCTCCTGAGAGCAGTTGAAGAGGAACAAAAAAAATGCAAGCAAACAAAACAACTGAAAAGGCAAAGGCTTACTTAGGGCAAGTCCGGAGAGAATTTACAGAAGGCAAAAAAAGGAAAATTAAATAGCAAAGAGCAAATTGTTGCATCATTCATTCGCACAGTTAGGATACTGATTGTCTGATCCCTACTTGCCTCTAGCAATCGTGGCATTAGATATTAGAATTAATCGTTTAGGGTCAGCATCATGTGTCATACTACCAAATGTGCTCTTCAAAGGAGGCTTGCTTCAGACTGGGTTTTTCTGTCAATCCACTTTTTTTAACAGATAAAAGAAAAAAACCTGACTGATTCGGTAATATCAGTTTGCCAAACACATGGCTTTGTATGGACGGAAACACAATGGCAGAAGAAGATGGGTGGATGGATACTCTAGGAACAACAAGTAAGCCTGCAGTACAAGAGTGAAGTGATATGGTACTATAAGGTCATTAAGTTAAGATGGGGCCTGATTATTTAAGACCTTAAGACCTTCTGGATTTAACAGGGAGCCAGTGAAGGGAAACCAATATAGGAGAAATATGCTCTCTCTTTCTAGTCCCTGTCAGTACTCTTGCTGCAGCATTTAAGATTAACTGAAGGATTTTCAGGGACTTTCTGATAATAATGAATGATTATCAGGAAACAATAAATGCATGAACTAGTATTTCAACGTCACTCTGAGACAGGATATTCCTAATTTTAAAAGTATTGTGTAAATAGAAGAAAGCAGTCTTACATATTTGTTTAATATGTGCACTGAAGGACATGTCCTGGTCAAAAATGACTCCAAGGTTCCTCACAGTGTGACTGGAGTCCAAGGCAATGCCATCCAGAGTACAAATCTGGTTAGACACCATATTTCTAAGATTTTTCAGGGTACAATAACTTCAGTTTTATCTGAATTAAGAAGCAGAAAATTAGAGGTAAACCAGGTTTTTAAGTCTTTAAGACGTTCCTGCAGTTTACATAATTAGTGTGTGTTATCTGGCTTCATGGATAAATAGAGTTGGGTGTCATCTGCATAGCAGTATGTTATGCCTTCTGATGATACTGCCTAAGGCAGGGGTCAGCAACTTTTAATACCCAAAGAGCCATTTGGACCCGGTTTCCAAGGAAAAGAAAACACTGGGAGCCGCAAATACTTTTTGACATCTAAAATGAAGATAACACTGCATACAATATTTTTACTGTTATTCTTTGTATAAACAACTATAGTGTGTTGCTTATGAAATTCATGAAGTGCTACAAAGAAAATCAAATTTTATTTATGTAATGAACACATTTTGAACTCTTAAAAATTATAACAAAAGAGAAAGACATCCAGTTGAAGGTCTCTTAAATGAATTAAAAAGCTGAACTTAAATTATCCATGTAGCAAACAACAACTGAGCCGTTATCCTTATATCGCCTTTGGGCTTTCGGAGCATGTAGCGGAATCTTGACCTGAATTTTAAAAATAATTGGAAAAAAAGCACTATGCTCCTAAAAAGTGAATAATAAATATTTGTAAAATATCTACATAAATATTTATGTGTATGGCGGGGCGTGGCCTGCAGTGCCGCTGCAGGAGAGGTGGTCATACCTGAGCGTCATCCACAATCACGCCTCACTGCCTTAAAGTCTGTGCTAGCCTGCATGTGTACAGCAACCGTGTGTGATAAGTGGTCAATAAAGAGAAGCTGTAAAGCATGTTCATGCAAACATCGTCGGGTCTGCCGTGTTATGTTTACCATGGGACTTCTGCTCCTGAACCTCTGCGCATAGGGCTATACGAAGTCACTTTCATCTTTACGCAGGACTGTAAGCTGTCGTCTGTGAGGCGTGAGTGATTTTTGTTTTTATCATAGTTCATGGTGGGGAATAGCTGCTCAAATACGTATGTGGTCCGAAGATCGACAATCTACAAATTAGGCATACTGTTAGGCCGCTCTGGTCAGAAGTAAATGCAAATAAATCTGCCCAGGCATCATTAAATGTTCTATTTTCTTCAGATATTTTTCTTTTCTTACATTTTTCCATACTTGGCCTGCCTGGGGTTGAAAGTCTCGATAAATGCATGGCATTTCGGCGGGTATACCGGCTTCCGTGAGTGTGACTCTTATTTTGAGCAACGAAAAATAGTAAAATATCATTTTATTTTTATATTTCAAGATCATGATAATCTTCCAATTTAGAACCACAAGTTAGTAGTATCTGCAGTAAAGATCTTTTCATACATTGTATACATTGTACCATAAGCCAAGGTGTCTCCATTTTTCTAATCTTTTAATAATATTTTGTACATTTCAAGGACTCTTCTGTTTTTGGAGTGTATTTTTTATGTATCTGTATTATATTATACATACACTT
>NW_005188348.1:4160-6189 GCF_000239375.1 Pundamilia nyererei
TTTGAAAATCTCTGACATTTGGCCCACATGTTCTAAACAAGCTGCTGTGCTGTACAGTCAAGGCATGGTGGAAATTTAGCAGACTTTCACTAAGCAATATGTCTAAATAAACACATTACTGTTCAGCTTAATAATTAATTAAGTTAATTAGATGCGTAATACAGCATCTAATTAACTGCTATTAATCAACATAAAGTGCCAAACAATAATACATACTCACAGGGAATGCCTTTTTAACAGCCTTTCACAGCATAAATCACAGCATAGATCACATTCAGTCGATCGTCTGACTCTTTCTTACACTTCCCCCATCTGCACACGGACCATGCCTTTCTCTTAAAGGGCCAGTGCACTAACCAAACAAATCAAACATGTACAAATTTGACAATAGTCAGAACAGAGAAAAACATGCAATAATAAGGTTTTTGCCCCAAAGTAGCACCTGCATCAACTGTCTGCCCCTATTAATTCGTACTCTTAATTTTACAGTGATAAAAACACCTGGATAAGTAGTAGGAAAGTAACGTGGTATGTTTACTCAAGTAGTTCACTAAAGTAGAGGTTCAAATTACTTTTATGTTGTGCTTCTCTCTGCTTCCCCACTAACATTTGCACTAACTCTATCATTAGAAACAGATTGATGATTTCCGATTGATGTTTCTCTCGTCTTTTCACTCTGTGAGTCTATACACCATTGCTGTATTTAATCAAACTCAAAAAGACTTTAATTGCGCTCTTTATAAAATAGCTGCTAAAATCTCCAGTTGTTCACAGATGGCTCCTCCTCTCTGAGCCTGGTTCCTGTTAAAAGTGAGTTTTTCCTTCCCACAGTTGCCATAGGGGTTCTCATAGGGGTTCGTGTAATTGTTGGGGTTTCTTTCTGGTGTTGTAGGGTCTTTACCTTACAATATAAAACACATTATGGTGGCTATATTGGTGCTATGTAAATAAAATGTAATAGAACGACTGTATATGCAAATATTAGCATTTAAAATCTATACCATTTATTTGAGGAAGTTTTTTAATTTATATGCTTTTAATATACTTTAAATCAAATCATCAAATCCTTTTTGGGGGTGCTTCAGCAAAGGGCTGGTCTGGACGGGCCTAATCTGAGAAACATGGAAGACGTTATGTACCTTCATAGTAGGCGGAAGGGCCAGCCGGACTGTCACTGGGTTCAGGACCTCCTGGATGGCGGAGGGGCCAAGAGATCGAGGGGCCAGTTTCTTAGACTCAGTCCGAAGGGGGATGTGCTTGCTGGAGAGCCACACCCGCTGGCCGACCAGATAATCCGGAGCAGGAGTGCAACGGCGATCCGCCAATGCCTTGTTCTGCTCGGCCGTTCGCAGGAGTGCTGCTCGGGCGGCCCGCCAGACCCGACGACAGCGCCTAAGGTAGTGCTGGACAGAGGGAACTGCCAGCTCTCCCTCAGAGATGGAGAGAAGGGGGGGTTGATACCCCAGCGACGCCTCAAAGGGCGAGAGTCCAGTTCCTGACGAAGTGCTCGCGTTGTGCGCGTACTCCACCCAGGCCAACTGGTCGCTCCAGGTCGCTTGGTTCGATGACGCGACGCATCGCAACATGGCCTCCAGCTGTTGATTGGCCCTTTCAGTCTGACCATTAGTTTGGGGGTGGAACCCAGAGGACAAACTGACCTGAGGTCCCAATTCGGCGCAGAACTCTTTCCAAACCCGCGAGGTAAACTGAGGGCCTCGGTCGGAAATGATGTCCTGGGGGATGCCGTGGAGCTGAAACACGTGCTGCGTCAGTAACTGGGCCGTCTCTAGGGCAGAGGGGAGCTTGGGCAGAGCAATGAAGTGGACGGCCTTGGAAAAATGGTCAACAATGGTTAGAATGGAGGTGTTACCTGAAGAGGGAGGCAGGCCGGTGACGAAGTCCAGGTCGATGTGCGACCACGGGCGTTTTGGAGTGGGTAACGGTCGCAGGAGACCAGAAGCAGGTGAGTTGGAGGTTTTGTTCCGTGCGCACACCGGGCATGCCGCAACATAGTTCTGGACATCGAGAA
>NW_005188348.1:41948-44622 GCF_000239375.1 Pundamilia nyererei
GACCTGACGAGACAGGGGAAAAGTAAACTGAACACACTGAGAACAGACACGGACCTTCAAAGTAAAACAGGAAACACATAGACGTAATGACATAACACACCAACTTAACACAGACTGGGGACACAGAACATTGGAACATGAACCATGAAACAGAAGAGTACAAACACCAAAGGTAACCAAAACCACAGAATAATAATAAACTAAACATAAACACGGGGTCACAGACTCCGGACCATGACACCTCTTTAGTGTGCTCGTTGGGCAAATTGGATGATGTCACTACAGAAACTAATACAGTCCATATGATTTTCACTGCCCTATGCATTGCCAAGAAAACGGTCCTCACGAACTGGAAAAATAAAAATAATCTTAATTCTAGCCAATATAGAAACCATCTAATAAATCACATTAGTCTCGAGACAGCCTCTGCCACCACATTAGATCAATCCCTCTGGGCTCCTTTGATTGGCTCCATCACCTAGCGGGGGTGGGGGGTTGTGGTTTGGTCCCGCCTTCACCATTGTGGTTGATGTGGAGGTTGGGACGGGCTTAGGGCGTCTGGAGAATCCCTAGGGACGTTATCCCTGGAGGGCTTAACCCAGGGGTTGTGGTCATAACCTGGTTAGTGGCTCTGGTTGCTCTTAGAGGGTGTTCTCCTTTTGTCATTTACCCCCTGCTCCTCTCCACCTCTCTCCCTCTCTTGTCTTTCTTCCTGCAAGCCTCTCCATTCCCTCAACCTGGCCCTCCTCTCATCTCTCACTATACTTCATCTACTCCCGCTCTATTACTTCCTACGTTCCCTTTATCTCTCACTCACACATGCATGCATCCATACACACAAGAAAATTTATTAACTCACCTGGATCCCATGCAACAAAACTGAAGGTTTTTGTCCAGAAACCCAACATCAAAGTACCCGTTGCCTCTGATGACTGTGTCATGGTCCGGGTGTGTGCTAGTGTGTCTCCCTCCGAGCCCGGCATTTCCACCCCTGGGAAGGGCCTCTGTGTTCTGCTGATTGCTCGCACCTGTGGGTAATGAAGGCGGGGACTTATAAGCAATGTTTCCTCTAATTTTTCACATGTCTGAGCGAACACACAAACTCCCTGAGCGGTCCCTTGGACCACTGTGAGCAACATCAGACGTATGCACTGTGGTCACGCCGGCATCTAATCCATCCAAGTTACATGGTTTATTAAAATAATCAAATTACAGCGTTTACATTTATGCTAGACTACTTTTAATTAACTGCTTTAGCCCACTTACAATGAAAATTTTAAAAAATCTAGTCATTGACCTGTGTAGTGTGTTAACAATATTGGAAGTAAAAATAACTTGAACTCCAATTTTGAAAACACAACTTTCTTTTCTTTTCTTCTTTTTTTTTTATAAAGCTCTGACTTGTATTATGAGTATGAATCTGTGGTCTGGGAGAGAGTCCTGTAACTCTCTGTCTGCAAAATACAGTATATAATGACCGATGTTGGGCAATTAATTACATATAGTTACTTCTTAACTCAGTTTGGCAAACAACAAAATTTTTTGCAGCTATTTTTTTTAATGCAGCCAAGGCATTTTTAAATAAACATTTCAAACTATTTACAGAACAATCAGCTGTTCTGCATCAAATTTGATGCCACACAAATCATTTGTGCCACTCCAAAAAATAATTTCTGTCCACTATAAAGGAGAACAACAGCCTGATACCTGCAGGCCTGACAACAGGAGATGTATCACTCCTGTAACACCTGTAACATTCAGTAGTCGCCTCATTGTTCTGACACACAACAAAACTATTGACTACACTACACACTAACTACACAAGATTTGCACCAAACGTCTCAAATCTCTCACATCTCAAAACACCGCCGTCACTCCTAAAAATTCACCCCGTTTCTTAACAACTAGATGCCATGTGCCATATAATTTTTTGATTGGTTGAAATGGTACTTTTTTGGACAAATAGGAAAGGAAGAGGGGGGTGGGTTTTGTTATTGCTCACAGGCGGAGAGTGCTTTTGAGCCTTTTTTCTCATAAAACGCGGTTTTTACTGTTTCTTCCCGCAGTAAATATAAACAACGATAGTATTCAGGATGAAAACCAAACATTGCATATATTTTTATCATAACTCTGGTTTTACGTGGCCTATCAACACAATTTAAAAACTGGTATAAAGTCAACACTTTTTCCGTCAATTGTTCCGTCTGTCCTGCTCACATCTCCAATGGTTGCACACGTTGTCATTAACGTGGCTTCACTCCACATCAGCCACGCCGCTTTGCCAGCTAAAACACCGGTGTCGGCACATAAGGACGCTGTCATAGCCTGTCAATGACGTTGATTGGCTGCGTATATATGCATTATTGGCTGAACTATGGGATAAGTTGGCATCGTTCTAATCCCAAATGGGAGCAGCCAGTCACTCACTGACTAATACTGCAAAACAGGATTGTTGAAGTATTAATTTTAATTTGAATTCAGGTTAGATTTTTTTCGTGCGCAACGCAGATTTTCTGTGTGCAGAAACCGTGCCAGCTGTGCGCAATTGCGCACGTGCGCAGCTTAAAGGTAACATTGCTCATAAGGCCAGCGCACTCAACCTCTCTTCGCCAGATTCTCAGCTAACCCTAGTTAGTGCAGGCCACCACTGTGATTTCGCACACTCCTTGAAAAC
>NW_005188348.1:46915-48034 GCF_000239375.1 Pundamilia nyererei
TAGCTAGATTAACGTGATGGTGTTGTGTTTAGTATGTTGCTCTGTTTTTTTGGCTTGTTTTCTTCTTTTTCTCTCAACAGGTGATCCAAGAGATTTTTTTTTCTCTTCTTTCTCTTTTTAAGTGCCCTTTCTTACTGTCCCTCTTCCCTTCTGTTTTCCTTTTCCTTCATCTTTCTTTCTCCCTTTCCTATCCCTCAGTCATGTCTGTCCCGTCTGTAACAACTGAAAATAAAATAAAATAAATAATAACAAGAAAGGTCGATCAAATGGACCAATACGGCAAGGCCGTGATGATCCATTTGGCAAAGTAAATCCATTGGAGATTGTTGGTCTTCAGACAATAATTCTGATGGCTAAAGAACCAAATGGGACAGGCAAAAAAAAAAGTAATCTAAATCATGTAACTTTCTTTTATTAACCATATTATAAGGGTAAAAGCTGATTTTCACCTTTTTCACTGAGGGTTACGCCATGTGTGTGCATGTGTGTGTCCACGCGAGTCTGTCTTTGGAGCTTGTTGAATTCACCTACTCTTACTTTATTTGCTATAGTCTTTTTAAATTAATTTCTGAGTTTGCCAATTTAGTCCGTGACACTGTCACTGGTGCTCTAGTGAGGGACTTCTTATTTTGCCTTTATAGTTTTGGTCTGCAGCAATTTATTGATTTTCATAATCTAAAAGCCATGACCTGCTTGTTGTTATTTGTTGTTCTGGTGTTATTCCTCAGGACTGTATAGCAGTTGACCTTTACAAATCTGCTTAATGGAGACAATTTGTCCATTTCTGATGGTGAATGAACTGGTACATCTATTGAAATTTTCTACTCAATTTGAGCATTCACAGTGCTTTCTAATACTAATCTCTACAAATATATTAATCACACACATATTCATACACTGTTTTACTTACACTTAAGCAAAATTGTAATTTTTTTTCACACAATCATGAAAAGCAGTTTGACTTCTGTATTCTTGCGTATGACCAGTGTTGGGTAAGTTACTTTAAAATAGTAACTCAGTTACATTACTAGTTACTTCTCTCAAAAGTAACTCAGTTACTTCAAGTTACTCGTTACTTTCGAAGTAACTAGTTACTAGGGAAAGTAACTTTGGTTTTAC
>NW_005188349.1:0-1231 GCF_000239375.1 Pundamilia nyererei
TTGCAGTTTGTTGCTCATTATAGAGTTGTGCTCAAGTTAATAAGGGTTAAAAGCTACAGTCAATGCGATGTCTGGCTGATCTATGGACTGGAGTGACTTTGGGCATGGAAGGCCGCACGCACTTACACAACACTGACATCATGCTATTCTTTGTGATCTTTTATTCAGTTATGTCTTTTGTTAAGTTTTAAGTAGTGGCAGTTGATTAAACAACATTCATTTAATATTACATACCTGATTCAGGGCATTACACACAGATCAACTTAACAATCTGAAAAACCTTGTAGCTGCAATATTGTGTCTCCATAAGGGACAGTTGGCTCCAGGAGATAATTGGGAGTCAGTGCCTGTCCTCGAGAAGGAGAGAATATTCCTTTGCTGTGTCAAAAGTAGTCAACAAGTTCATATTCAAGTGAAGTTCATATTATTACAGGTTTTGTTTCTTGGCAATTCTGCGGACGCAGGCTCTGGGCAGAGCTAGGAGTTGAACAGATCTAACATGACATTTAAATTGACTTCATTCCCTGGCGCAGGCTGACAGGACTGGAGCAACGACACTGGATGGGAGAAGTTCTCATACTTTCTAAGATATGAGGTCACTACCCTTTTCTTTTAATTTTCTAGCTCCGTTGATTTGACACATGGGAATGTGTCAAAGAGGGGGGGAAGTCGAGTTTTAACACCAAACAAGGATTATATGAACATTTTTATGACTTCATTTGTGTTTTTAATAACTTAGGTATGGTAAAACTTACGCTAATAGTGACCCAAGAGGTTTCCGGACATCTTTAGAGAATCAGTGAGAAGCATAAATCATTATTTCCATGTTTAAGCATTAATTATTGAAATGAACTGAATAGCGTTTAGAAGATAAAATCAGAATCAGAATCAGACAGGGTTTTATTGCCAAATGTTGAGCAGGTTTACAACATTAGGAAATTGCTGCGGTGCTTCAGTGCCTGTGTTCATGAGAAGCTGAGTACCACACTGGAGAGGAAAGCGTGGGACGGTAGGCGGAAGGAAACACATGATTTTTGGGGGGCAAATGTTAGGATTAAAAATGGCTAATTTGTTTTTGATGTCTTTTGTTAAATTGAGTGGTTTTAATAATTTTCAGACACACCTTGCAAATGTGCTTACAGTGGGGCAAAAAAGTATTTAGTCAGCCACCGATTGTGCAAGTTCCCCCACCTAAAATGATGACAGAGGTCAGTAATTTGCACCAGAGGTA
>NW_005188349.1:3093-13059 GCF_000239375.1 Pundamilia nyererei
TTTGGTTTTCTGTCTCTTACAGAGAAAGGAACAGACACCAGACGAGGTCACAGATATACGAGGATCCTTCGCAGCAGAGACAGACACGGTGACTGCCGAGACACCAACTGTGTCCAAGTGTCATGGCTTTTGGGCTCCGATTAGTCACCTCAAAGGATGGATCCCATAAACACAGCAATAACCATGAAGGGGTTGGCGGAAATCCAGGAACACCAGACCAGCGAGGTTCGAGAGGCTCTTGGGCAAAAGGGGACACACAGGACCCGAGGATACACAGATCGTTGTTGGAAATTGGGGCAGAATAATCCCCTGATCTGTGCCACGACTGAATGGTTGTCTAACCCCTGAGGTTGAAGAAAGAAGAGCAGAGGATCACCCAACTGCAAGACACTGGTGGCTGCAGCAATAAAATAAGGGCTAAAAGCTCCTTGGACAGAGGTTCTAGTCTGAGTACGTCTGAAGGGTATAAGGTAGCACCAAAATAAAGCTGTGGGAGAACTGGAGAGTGTCATCTGTACCGGCTACTGTTGTAATAATAGTTTTTCTTGCATCTGAACTGCGCAAACACAGAGGTCATCTCACATATGGTTCTCCCAACAGGGGGACAAAGGACCTCAAGGGGAAGAAGAAATTAACCCAGCCACACTAGATTACAGGGTGTGGGTGAGCTCTTTATTCTAAAGAGCTCATCAGGAGGAGTGTGAGATAATATTATTTTATGCCATGTTAGACCCTTAATTAAAGATTGTGAAGTTCTAGTTTGCATTATTCTCCTGGATTAGAAAAAGCTGATAACTATTGCATTTGTTAAACTGATTTGCATTACATTAGACTGCTGATTTATTGTGAATGAATGATATTGTTTTATGATGCATTATACTGCTGAGTTATAAGAAATACTGTTTGCAGAAAGTCATCGCCTTATTTGTCTGATTAAAAGAGAACAGAGCAGGCTGGAGTTTTCTGCCCCATCTCAGCAGGAGCAGATAAACAGGGAGCCAAGGTTGTAGCTTAGGCGCTGTGTGAGAGATCATTAAAATCATCGTTTGACTCAACCCGGCCAGACCAGTGTTGTTATTGTGGTTTTTCCTGTTGTATCCAGGAAACGCTGTTTTACCAATAACACTAGAAAAAGAAAAAAGTTGCAACAAAGAACACAACAACCTAACAAAAAACTCCACACCACGAGGAGGCACTTCCAGGGGCCCACAAGCCCACCCTGTCACTAGCAGCAGCAAGTCCCACTGCTGCTGCTGTTGAGACCCACAAGCCCACACTACTCACATGAACCATCTACTCTCCCCACTGCTCCTACAACTCCACACCACAGGCAGGACAATCACACAATAGGACCTCTTTCTACACCTAAAACACAATAAAGAAACACCAGAGAAATCACCTTCCCTCATCCAGTTCATCCCCAGCTTATATGACCTTAGAGAGGTGATTGCTGACTGGGCCCAGGTGGTAAATGAGGCCAATGAATAGCAGCTGTGTCCTGGGGAGAGAGAAGAGCAAGAAAGACAGAGGGGTAGAGCAAGACAGGAGGAGGCGGAGAGCGAACACCACACCCATACAAGAGTAGTTTCAGGAGGCCCTGCTAGGGCCGTAACAATTATTATTATAATTATTACTCCAGTTTTGGCCTACCTTCACTGGTTGTGTGGAAATAAAAGAAAATACATAATTGCTAACATGGCTTTTATTAGTGGCATTTTATTAAACCTTTTATTAAATGTGTAGTTGTAGTTATTTTTAAACACACATTGCAGATGTGCTCATTAAGAGTTGGCGCTCAGTCCTTTTAAGGTCATAAGGTGTAAGGTGACTCAGAGCGCAGAAAGGTCAATGCAAACACACTTACTGTCATGAACCGAAGTTCAGCACACAAGCTAGACCCAGAAGCAGAGCCAACACACACAGGAGTACGAGAAAATAAACTTTATTTTAACTGAAGGTGTCCTAGGAGGGTAGAAGGAAAACACGCGTGAAACTCGAGAAACCAAGGGACCAGGAGATGAGTCGCGCAGGAACGCCAAAAACGGGACTGTGGGAGGCTGCAACAGAAAAAGGACAAGAATTATAGGGGCGTGGGGAAATAGCAGCATATATGGGGGAAGAGTATGAGTCTTACGGTGACAGCGGGGCCATGGGAGCCGGAGGGAGGGGTGAGGGTCCACGGGGGAGCTCCAGGAAAGTCGAGGTGGCGAGTACTGAAGGCGATCCAAATTCCAGACGGGCAGGTGGCTCAAAAAACACGCCGAGTTGTTTATCTGAGTGCACAGGACAGAATTAGCGCTAGTTCAGACAGATGAGTTCTCACAATCGCTTTCCCGCAGGTGTGCGTTACCGCTGGCGTGGAGCAGCAGGCTGGGCTGGATCAAATAGTCCACCTGATGATCGCCTGGGATGGGGTGCAGGTGTGGAGTTAACAGACACGCCCGTGGGCGTGGGCATCCCATCAGCTCCTCGGACGCTGGGCTGCGGACCATGACACTTACAGACACAAATAACAGTAGATGAGTTTTAGGTCAGAGGTGAGATATATTTTTGGCTTGTAACTGCATTTGTGCCTGCATAGCAACAGTTGGTACAGGATCTGCTAAAGATAAGCATAAGAAGTGCAAATCAACAGGAAACATCTGGAGGGTAAGACGGTTGAAAATGCCATGTATGGTAAAAATGTTGCTGATAACGGAAACTTGTTTAACTGTCACTAACTGTAACTAATGCATGTTATATTATTTGCTGACACAAGGGGCTGAACCCTGACATATCAAAACCATTTTGAAGTGTGCTTTCTAGCGGAGATCTATGCTGATGATGCTACTGTATACATCTCCCCACGCGTGTGTTCAATAAAATCATTGTTTGACTGAACTCATCTAGACCAGTGTTTGTTTGTTCTCATCCTCAAGTAAAGAATAAGGACAGTTGCCTGTAAGTTTTAGGTTTCATTTTAAAATTTTAGTTCTAACCTTTAGGGCCCTACATAGTCAAGCTCCCCAATATTTATCTGACCTGCTGAAACCGCATTAATTTTTCCGAACTCTAAAGTAATCAGTTCAGAGACTGCTGGTGGCCCCACACACTTGATTTAAAACCTGCCTTTCAGGCAGTGGCACCACGGTTGTGGAATTCTCTTCCACCATTTTTGCACACCACCAGCACACATCCGCCTGTCTAGAGTTTTATCATATCCCGTGCGACCAGCCATCAGGTATAATAAGCCAGCTGGTTGTCCTCTTTCTGTGTGTTGTGACTCACTGGATATAACATTTCCCTAATCATCAAAAAATGTGAAAATATCAATGCTATGTCAGGACACACCATTTGACCATTATTTTTATTCACTTGGTCAAAGGACGAACGTAGAGTGTTGTCACATCTTCTCTAGTAAAAAATCTTTCATGGAGTGAATGACTGGAATTAATGACTTCACATGTCCCTATTGGTCACCCCTACATACTGAACTATGGCCAATTCATAAGAGATGTGTCAGGCAGGAGCTAACAGCAACCTTGAGTCTTTGCATTTTTCTGCTACATTGGATTTCCACGAGCACTGTGGAATAGTTGCAGATTGCTCTATGCACACGCCTAACCTCCACACTCTGCTTCCAACAATGCCCCTGGGCGTACAGCTCGAGTCCATCATAGCCCTGCATATGCCCCCTTGGCACCATACCGGCACACTGTACATATCTCTCGCTGGTTAGTGGCAGAAGACACGCCTCCGCCGTTCCTGCCCCTCCATGAACTGCTCGAGCAGCCTCTTTGGGGCTGGGCAGCAGTCACATTATCATTGTGTAATGCAGCCTCCTAGCACAAGCGAAAGGTCGATCCTCTAGCCCCATTTGACCTCCCTGGAATTGTCATCAGTGGTCCTCCCGCACAAGCCCCAGCTAGTCTATGATCACCAGGCAAACATCACTGAAGTGGCTCCTTGCTACCACCAGAGGGCTCAGCACCACAACTTCGGCATCCCCCTGTTCCCATTGCATCGCAGCTAGCTCCGTCACCATTTATGCCTGTACCTCCGCTGGTTGTTTGCATTGTGGGTTTGGCATGTTTTACTAGACAGTTAGGCGCCACTATAACACATAGAGGGTGTGGGGAGCCATAGCCCAGCTGCGCCGGAGTGGATTAAGCCCCAGGCCAAGGCCTAGTAACAAATCACACGCTTCCAAGGTCAGGTTTATGTTATTCACCTCTGTCATACAGCGGTGGAAAAACCCCTGGACTCACTGCCTAATTAGCCACACACACACACACACACACACACACACACACACACACACACACACATGAAATATATTAAGGATTGTACATTAATATATGTTAATAACTGTTGTTGGAACCATACTGAGTATTTAAGATGAGATAATAATAATGGTTTGCATTTATATAGCACTTTTCTAGACACTCAAAGCGCTTTACAATTCCACTATTCATTCACTCTCACATTCACACAGTGGTGGAGGCAGCTACAGTTCAGATTCAGATTTGGATTCAGAAGACTTTATTCATACCCGAGGGGCTATTGAGAGACTGACCTCGCAGACCATACATACAATACACAAACATCACATTGGGGAGACAGGTCAGGCTGGGTAGCTGGCCGGTCAGCCGCACGAGCAGCGACCTGGAACGGAACAATGGAAAATAAACAACATCACGGAAGACAAGGAAAAAAAGAACTCCCCCCAGACTGAGCTCCAAAAGGGAGATCAGTTTGAGAACAGAAAAAAACCCACCTCTGCGCATAACACGTGAAAAACTCTTAATACACCATTGAAACACATGACAAGCAACAGGAAAAGGTAAAAGGTGAAAGACAGCCTCACTTTCTGATTGTGTCCCAAATAAATGACTTTCTCCAGAGCCCATGTTAATGTGGAGAAGCTTACTTTGCGACCATTCCTCCGACAACATGTTGTGTAGCGCTTTCAGTTCCAATCATGCAGATCTGCTTAAATGACAGAGATCATCAAAGAAAACTTTTAGTGTACCATGAAAGTAAAAAAGTTCAACTTTGCAACAAAAGAAAAATGCATCTGCCAGATTAATCCCCAAAACATTTATCCATCCATCAGCCACACACACCACACAACCCTGTTGTTCTCTTACACAATGAGTTTCTTCCCATGTTACCAGATGCGTGCTATGTTAAATCTTTCGCCACACATGAGAAACAAGAAACTCAATGATCTATTAGTTTCACTCATTCAGAACCCCTCTCCAGCATTCTGTTCACCCCTACTATAATTCAGTCATTTTTACTAATGTAATACTAGTCCACTAGTCTACATATCACTTTTCATCTCACTACGTGAACCGGACAAGATGATAAAACAGAAACACATGCTTATGATGCTGTCTGGTCTTCATGAGCTTTATTGTATGTGTGTATGTGTTAGTAGGATTAATGCATTTTCTGTTTGTGTGTGTGACTTTCTGTACCTTTCTCTTGGCAGTGCTTCAAACACCTTCTCAATTTTCCCACTTAAAGCAGTCAGTTTTTCTCCCAGGTTTGCTAACCCAATTTTGATTTCCCACACTAAACAACCTCACCTGCTCCTTCCACTCTGGCTTCCTCTCCCCCTTGCAGCAGTCTTGTGGCAGTTTTCCTCTTCAGCTTGGTCCTGTGCAATCCTGGAAACAAATTCATATTCCGGGGCTTTCATCAGGGTGTCCTGGCTGTCGACAGACTTCGGTGTGTCCTCCCCCTCCTCGGTGGAAGGCCAGTACTTGGGATCCAGCTCTGAAGGACCAAATAAATGTTGGGTCTGCACTCGCAGGCCCCGTTGGTTCAGAGACTTATCACCATGAACAAAGCAAGGCAATTCTTCTCAGTCAGTTTACACTTGCTGCACAAGGGAAGCCTGGTCGGCTCTTGGAGCTGAAAGCTCCTCACCTGATCCCAGTCAACTTCAACTACCAGTGTCCCCTTGCTGCCTCTTATTCAGTGACAAACATTTACACAAACACCCATTGCAAAACCATAGATGGTGTGTATCATAACAGTTAAAAGCACTGCTTGTGGTGTGTGTGTATGCATGGTAAAAACCAGCTTTCACCAACTACGCCTAATTTCTAAGGCTAAACCTTACATACCACACAAAGATCTGGAGAAACTCATTCATGCTTTCATCACTTCAAGACTGGATTATTGTAATTCTTGGGCCTACAATCTTCTCTTCTTCAGCGTTTGCAGCTGGTCCAAAATGCCGCAGCACGTCTCTTGACCGGCACTAGAAAGTACGATTCTATCACCCCTGTTCTGGCAAATTTACACTGGCTTCCTATTAAATACCGAATTGATTTTAAAATTTTCTTGTTTACCTATAAAATTCTAAACAACATGGCACCTGACTACCTAGCTGATCTCCTCTGTCTGTATAGCCCTCAGAGAGCACTAAGATCATCGGGCCAACTGCTCTTAGTGCAACCTAGGTCTCGGCTGAAGACCAGAGGAGACCGTGCCTTTGCCGTTGCTGCACCCAGGCTATGGGATACTCTTCCTCTTCATATTCGCGCATCAGATTCCATTCAGTCTTTTAAATCACGTTTAAAAACGTATTTGTTTAACCTGGCATTCAAGGCGAATTAGGGTAATTTACATCTGGCTTTGCATTTAGATTATGTAATTATTTTATACTTTATTTATATTCGTAATTTATATTTTATATTGTGATTTTTATCTGTATCATGATTTTACTGGAAAGCACTTTGGTGTACTTCGGTCTTTAAAAATGTGCTATATAAATAAATTTTGATTGATTGATTGATGTGATGTGTGTGTGTGGGTGTATGTGCGTGTGTATACGTGTGTGCGTGTGTGTGTATACGTGTGTGTATGTGTGTGTGTGTGTGTATGCGTGTGTGTGTATACGTGACTTCTTGCTGGTCATAAAGGGTCATCTCCCCTCACCCCTGTATATGGCTTATCTTCTTTAACGGTCCACCATATACAAACACAGGTGAGGCCATAAAGGGCAGGAAGTAAACATTCCTCACTAAATAAGGAAACCAGAACCTTACGTAGAATGTGCCTGCAGTTAAACACTATAGCTATAGCATCAGCTATACAGAAAAACATTTAAAGATGCAGTTTAAGACAAGGTGTACAAATTTAAACACAACAATGACAACATTTAGCTATTCACTCCAACAACAGCTACCACCAGAGGTAAGGGAGGAGGAGCAATGTGAAGCAGGAAAGTAAATAAGTCAGGATATGGCAAAGAGCTTCAGACAGAAAGGTGGTGGAACTCCACAGCAAGCTATCTCTTCCTTTTTACTAATGATGGAAATGTTTGAAGAAACTCAACTCTGCTTTCCACAGCTTCTTAACTTCTCCTGCAGGAAGCCCATACGACCTCACTCAGTATCTATACTCATTTATATTACATTGTCCTCCATCTCTTTACTGACTGTGACTCTTAATCTGCTGGTCATCATCTCCATCTCACATTTCAAGTAATAATTTTGTCATAGATAAGGTTATCAGGTTTTGTGGATCAGTAAAATGAAGATAACATATTAGAGTATAAGTGAAATGTGTGTCGGTAGTAATGTCTGTTTTTCTCATATATATATATATATCTGTATAAAATTGTACTTGTTGCTACAAATAATAATAATAATAACTATGTCGCTGTCTTTTGTCTTCAGGAAGCTGCACACCCCCACCAATCTCCTCCTCCTATCTTTGGCTGTCTCTGATTGCCTGGTGGGTCTCCTGATTTTATTTCAAATTATGATTATAGATGGTTGCTGGTTTCTTGGTGAATTCATGTGTAGTATGTATTTTCTCTTGGACTACATTATTACCTCTGCCTCAGTAGGAACCATGGTTCTCATATCAATTGACCGTTATGTGGCTATTTGTTACCCTCTCCATTACTCTACCAAAGTCACCCCAAAAAGAACAAAAGCATGTGTTTATCTCTGTTGGATTTGTTCTTCAGTCGACCAATGTCTCCTGCTAAAAGACAACCTGGTGCAACCTGGCAGGTATAATTCCTGCTATGGGGAGTGTGTGGTTGTTGTTGGCCATGCTTTTGGAGTTGCAGATCTATTGCTGTCCATTATTGGTCCTGTCACTGTGATTGTAGTTCTTTATCTAAACGTATTTGTTGTGGCTATGACTCAAGCTCGTGCCCTGCGGTCACATATTGCAGCTCTGACACACGAGAGGTCAGTAAGTACAAATGTTAAGAAATCTGAAATGAAAGCAGTAAGGACCATCAGTGTTCTTATCATTGTGTTTCTAATATGTCTCTGCCCATATTACTGTGTCACACTCTCAGGTCAAGATGCCATGCTCAGTGCTTCATCTGTTGCATTTGTAATGTGTTTGTTCTATTTAAACTCCTGTCTAAACCCTCTAATCTATGCTTTATTTTACCCCTGGTTCAGAAAATCTGTTAAACAAATTGTTACACTTAAAATATTGAAGTCTGGCTCCTGTGACACCAATATCATGTACACAGAATGAAAGAAATGACATACAAACAAAATGTTTACCAACTAAAAAAAGGGACAGTCAATTCAAACATACGCTTGGTGTAACTTAAATATGTAATGAATACAGTGGCACCTACAAGTAAAGAAATGAAACACAAATCGGGGAGAAATGTACTGCACATGTATGTTCATTCCTCTTATACAATCAGGAACACAAATCATAGAACATGCTTACTAAGGCAACTATCTTATAAGCCAACTACATGGCATCAGCTCAGTGCATTTGGGCATGTGGAGATGGTGAAGATGACCTGCTGAAGTTAAAACTGAGCACCAGAACAGCTAAGGAAGGTGAAACGTGTTACCCTGAATTTGGTTATAGGTGCCAGACAGGCTGGTGGTCTGCATGGATTTTTTCCAGACAGCTGTCTCTAGGTTTTTATAGGAAATGTCTAAACAAAAAAAGAAGAAAAGAAAAGAATTCAATACCCAGTGACTTCTGAATGTACACGTGATCATTGTTATTATTAGAGTAAGCTGAAATATGTATATTTAAATCTTCTCACACTTCTGGTACAATAATGGATAAAAACATAGAGAAAAAAAGTCATCTTCATAGCGTCAGGATGTACTGTGCAAACCTTTAACTAGGAATTACTTCTGGCCTATGTCGCTCCACACATCTCTCCACTCCACATCAGGTGGCTGTAACTCAGGAAGTAGAACAGATAGTCTACTCATCAGAAGGTTCGATGTTTGATCTCAGGCTGCCCCAGTCTGCATGCCAAATATCACTGGGCAAGATATACCGAACCCCCAGTTGCTGACTTTATGGTAGTATGAATTTGTGTGAATGTTAGATAGTAATGACACAATTCTTTTGTCCTCAGGCTTGTCAGAGAAGACGCAAACTCAGTGTATTCAAAATACAGCAAATCCAATGCATTACTGACAGGATGTGTGTGATATACGCTACACCCCCACTACTCACGTCTGGCTTCCACAACCATAATGATTTTACTTAATGATTATCAATTTAATTCAATTCAGTTCAGTTCAATTCAATTCAATTCAATTTCTTTATTGTCCCAGAAGGAGAAATCAGTTTAGCAGCAGGATAAAAATAAACAGAACAATAATATAAAATAATAATGGCAATAATAGTGATACAAAGTCCAAGGACAGTTATTTGCCATTAAGGAGACAAAATGCAGTATGGAGAAAAGAAACCTGGAGTCTTTTAGTCTTCCTCACAGGCACTCTAAAACGGCGGCCGGAAGGCAACAACTCAAACTCAGGCGAAAGTAAAAATTCGCCTGTGGGATGGGTCACATTGCATGGGACTCCTAAAGTCCTTTTAATTTAAATGGGTTTTACACTTTATGGCTAGCAAGCATCAACCTGCATTTCTTAGCAAACGTCTCTTGCTCTGCACTATTCTAGAATGGTTTGGGTGTCCTCAGTTCTCCGGTTATAAACCTAGACCTCCAGACGC
>NW_005188349.1:43050-47935 GCF_000239375.1 Pundamilia nyererei
AATAAATCACCCTCACACCTGAATAAGTGCTGCGTTTTGGGTCCTCCTTCCACTCTCCACACGGCCGCTGCCCCGGACCGTGACAGTGTGTGTGTATGCATGTGCAAGCATGTGTGTGTGGGTGCGTGTGCGTGTGTATACATGTGTGCGTGCGTGTGGGTGCGCGTGTGTGTGTGTGTATACGTGTGTGTGTGTGTGTGTGTGTGCGTGTGTGTACAAAACACTACTTTCTGCAGTACAATACTGTTCAACTGATGCTGTCAAGGGTATGGTTTAAAGCTGTTCTGCAGCAATGGAGGTTGAAGAGGCCTACTAACTGCTACTAACTCCAACAGGTATTCCAACTTTTCTGGATGACTTACAGCCCCCTCTGTCTGCATAAAAGCAGTGCTGGAACACACTGTGGTACCATACCCATGTCAGCATCAGTTGAAGAGTATTGTACTGCAGAAAGTAGTGTTTTGCAAGAAAAATCCAATTAACAATGGAAGAGAGACGGACCATCATAACACTTATAAATGTAGGTCTGTCCTACAGAGAAATTGCAAAGAAAATAAAGGTCTCAGTGAGTACAGTTTCCTTCACCATCCAAAGTCTGAGAAACAAACTTTGACAGGAAGAGGTCTGCAGACCCAAAGACACAACTGAATCAGAGGACAGGTTTCAGAGAGCTAACAGCTTGTTTGATGGCATCTCACAGAACAACAGCTTCAAGCACAGCTTAATAGTGGTCATAGTGAGCAAGTCTCAGTTTCAACTGTGAAGAGAATACTCTGAGCTGCAGATTTGACAGGACGAGTTGCAGCAAGAAAACCACTGGTATGATGTCAGGATAAGACAAAGAGGCTTGTCTCGGCCATGAAACACCGCCGTTGGAATGCTGCAAATGGATGGTTTGGGGCTGTTTGCTGCATCTAGGGTTGGTGACTTACAGAGTGAGAAGCACCCTGAACCAAAACAGCTACCACAGCATTCTGCAGCACCATGCAATACCTGCAATATACACCTAGTTAATCGGGGGTTCATCCTACAGCAACGGGTGTGTTCAGCTGTTATATTTGCCAAAGGGGGGTACTTTAATGAGTCAAAAGTTTAGAATACATTTTGGTCTATAAACTGATTCCATGATTTCTTTTTTAATCCCAATAACTTAGTTGTACCATGCTTTCATTTCAGAGTGCAATGAGACATTAAACTGCATAATATTCAATAAAAAAAAGGAAAAATTGTGTTCAAAAACTTTTGACCGGCAGTGTACATATATATATATATATACTAGCAGGCAAAAGTGGCTATTTTTAAGAATCTAAAATGCAAGAAATGCAAGAAAAAACATTGTTTAACTGTTTTTTTACTTGTTTTTTAAAACATTACTTCCTAATATTGTTGATGGCTGTCCTTCAAGCCTATGAAAACATTACAAAATAAAGAGTATATGCTAATGTCTGCGGTCACAGAAAGTGCTCGAGAAAGTATTTTATCTTAATTTAGAGTACAAAGTACCAGGAAACTGTTTTTTGTAATTGCAAGTACTCATGTGCAAGCAGATACATATATAAATATGTTTGCTAACATATTGCTTTATCTGAACTTTCAAGTCTTCATTGTGACTAAATACATTGTCCTCTTTATGGGTACGGTTTTAAAAAAGTGTTCTTAATGCATGTTAGTCTCACGGGAGTCAGGCTGCAGTATTTAAAGAGTAGCAATAAGTTTGATTGACTTTCTGAACCAGGGATAAAAAAAGACATAAATGATAGGGTTTAGGCAAGAGTTAAAGTACACCAAACAAATTACAAAGGCAGCAGATGAAGCATTTAGGAAGTTGTCTTGGCCTGTGAGAGCAACACAGTAATATGGGCACATACATATAAGAAACACAACTACAACAACACCAAGAGTACGGGCTGCTTTCAGCTCCGCTTTCATAACAGTTACTGTTACTGATCGCTGGTGAGTGACTGCAAGTTGACACCTCATGGCACGAGCCTGAGACACAGCCACCACAAACACTCTCAGATACAGAACTACAATCACAGTAATGGGAACAATGAAGGAAAACAAAAGATCAAAAAGCCCAGCAATGTAGTTAACGACAAAGACACACTCTCCAATGCAGGAGTTATACTTTCCTGGTTGTTTCAAGTTATCCTTCACAATCAAACTCTGAAAGATCACAGAAAAAAACCAACACAAACTTATACATATATTAACTCTTTGTTGTGTGATTTGGGTGGAGTAATGCAGAGGGTAACAAATAGCCAAATACCTATCAGCAGATATGATCACCATGGTTCCTACTGAGGCTGAAGTAATAATGAATGCTAGATACTGATACAGAGTGCACATGATGTCACCGAGGAACCAGCATCCATCGATGAGCACTATTTGAAAGAACATAAGGAGACCCACAAAGAAATCAGCGACAGCCAGAGAGAGAAGGAGGAAGTTGGTGGGGGTGTGGAGCTGCCTGGAGAGAAAAAGGAGCATCATATTTAGTTTCCTGCATCAAAAATGCATGTGGATGCACATACAACGAAAACTGAAATAGAAATGCACTTCATTAAAAAAAGGTCTACTCTTACTTGTAGGTACAGATCATATTATGGCTTTAATTACTATTACTGCTATGTTGCTACACAGCACAATTAACTAAACTATTAAAATAATTATTCAATATTTGGAGATAATGAAACATTTTCATACCTGAAGTGTGAGATGGAGATAATGACCAGCAGGTTAAGAATCACAGTAAGCAAAGAAATGAAGGAGAGCAGAATGTAAGTCAGCATGATCTCAAAGTGAGGACGCTTTGGTCTGCTGCAGGAGATATTAAGGAGTTTTGGAAAGCAGAGTTCAGATTCCTCCATCATCACAGTGAGGCGAGCTGCTAATCATATTCTGTGTCATACAGCATATATCTTTGTCCTCCCCTTTTTATTAAATACCACACCTTCAGAAGCAAAAATAGTACTAAGTGATAGAAATATGTAAATAGCAGGGGTGGGACTCAATTAAAAAAACAATCTTATTAATTACAGGCTTCGTAATGAATTTATCTTGATTAATCGCAGTTAATTGCTCAAAAAAAATTGCCTCAAAGCACAAATCTTTTTTTTTTTATTTAAAAGGATTTTAGTGGGTGACAGAATCAAATAATAGACATGGACATGGGGGGGTGGGACAACTCCAAGGTGTGATGCAGGTGGCAGAAAGCAGGTAAGACCACTGAATATGAGACATATGTCTCACCTCCAAGAAGCTCAGTCACAAACCTGTAGTAGACAGTTCAGGAAAGTCTACATTAATCTCCACAATAATTGTCAACGATAGAGCTTTTTGAAGAAACAGTAACAATAAGTTAAAAAATAGTTTTATTTACCTGCATGGGTCAAGGACAGTGGCCAGCTTTTGGAGTTTCGCCAGGCTAGCTTGTACTTACTTTTCCCTGGAACACTCTCTCACAGTCTGTTCTCTAAAACCTAAAAGAGGAATTATGGATTTGATCAACTGGTCTCTGAATGCAATTGACACCCTTTCTCAACGAGAAGTCTGGGCTCGGGTGAGCCTCAGTGCTGAAAATATCTACCTATTCAGAACCATGATAACAGGGTTCTGGCTGATCGGAGCTGGCTTGGCCCTGACTTATCGAAGAATTAAGGAAGCAGAACCGGTTGTTCAAACCCCCACAAGGCTGCCCGCTGGGATTGAAATGATGGGATGAGGCGTGCAGCACGGAGAAGATCTTGGAGAACACACAGTTGCCGTGAATACTTAGAACAAGACCTCTGAGTGAAAAACTGGATTACATCTGGAGGGGCTAGCTCGAATAACACCTTTGAGTGCAAATTCGATCACATCTTGGGGAAGTGCACTGTGGTCGTGAATTCTCAGAACCTGCTCTTTGGGCAAAAAGAATGACAACATCACAGAACGTAAGTTTGGATAACATCATAGAAAGCTCACGGCTCTCCAACGGGAGATTGAGAGACCAGTGTTGGACTGTTAGAACAGCTTTGAAATTCATATGAGTTGTTTGCACTAAAGTAAAAACCATCATCACTTCATGCGGAGACCCCTTCGGCGCCAGCTGCGGCCTCAAGGCTGGAGCTGAACAACAACACCCTGATAACGACTGTGTTGAGTCTGTTCCCCCCATTCCATGCAAGGCCACCTGGGTTGGCTGGCAGAGTGTTTACTTAGCCTGGCGGGGCGAAGGACACTGTCTCAGCTGAACTCTGGACACACACACACATACACTGATACACACGGATCCCCATTCCCTTTCCAAACGCCTTCGATGCTTGTCCCCTCCCGGGGAAGATGGCGGTCGAAGAGAGAAGAAGAAGAAGAGAGAAAAAGAGAAAGAAAAAAAAAAAAAGAAGAAAAAAAAAAAAAGAAGATGGCGGTCGACTGGACCAGCGCAGACATGCTGCAGGACCGGATGCGCTGTCTACACCAGCTCTCTCTTACCCTTTACCCGCCCCTGTTGCTTGTCTTGTGTTTCTATGGTGTATTGATAGTCATGTGCTTTTTGTGCTGAGGTGTTTTTTCTGTTATCAAACTGTTCTCTCACTAGGAGCTCAGTCTGAGTGGAGTTTTTTTTCTCCTCCTCTTACCTCATGTTATGTATTTTCGTTGTTTTTTTCCTATCAGCCTACCTTTCTGACATGTCTCCCCAATGTGATGTTTGTGTAAAGTTGGTCAGGAGGTTCCTTTGTAAGTGCGCATGCGCCATTAGCGTGCTCAGAGTAAATCATATCACAGATCCCATCTGCCGGTGGATCACTGACTTCCTGACGGACAGGAAGCAGCATGTGAGGCTGGGAAAGAATGTCTCGGACTCCCGGACCATCAGCACCGGCTCCCCTCAGGGCTGTGTTCT
>NW_005188350.1:0-5020 GCF_000239375.1 Pundamilia nyererei
GCCATCTGGGAGGGGCTCAGAGTAGAGCATCGAAAGGAGCCAGCTGAGGTGGTTCGGGCATCTGACATGGATGCCCCCTGGGTGAGGTGTTCCAGGCATGTCCCACCGGGAGGAGGCCCCAGGGCAGACCCAGGACACGCTGGAGAGATTATATCTCTCGGCTGGCCTGGGAACGCCTTGGTGTTCCCCCGGATAAGCTGGAGGAGGTGGCTGGGGAGAGGGAGGTCTGGGCCTCTTTGCTTAGGCTGCTGCCCCCGTGAACCGGCCTCGGATAGAGCGGATGAAGATGGATGGACTGATGGTGGGTATTTTGGTCACCTGTGGTTGTTGTCTCATTCCTTGTGCCAGAAGATTGTTAGAAAAGGTGATTATAAGGCAGTGGACCCCAGAGTTGTCACTCCGATGTCCATGATGCCACTGATGAGAACTGGCTGTGTAGGTCGAGGAGTGACACAACACTCAGTGTGGTGACCTCTGGAGTCCCCAGAGGTCAACAGAGGGAATTGTGGGGTAAAAAGGGGGTGTTTTACTGTTATTTTAGCAACAGCATTATTATTACATCAGAATCATATAACGAGCATTGCATTAAAACATTTTGTTGAAGCTATTGACATTATATTAACATTTGTATTACAGTGATTGTTATAACCTCAGGTTAATCTTCTATTTACAGCTGTCAGAATAATCGTATGATCTTTCATTGCAGGTGTAACCATGATTGTTTTATCATCATGTTTTATACATATTGCAGTTTGTTGCTCATTATAGAGTTGTGCTCAAGTTAATAAGGGTTAAAAGCTACAGTCAGCGCGATGTTTGGCTGATCTATGGAGGGGAGTGACTTTGAGCATAGAAGGCCGCACGCGCTTACATAACACTGATATCATGTTATTCTTTGTGATCTTTTATTCAGTTATATCTTTTGCTAAGTTTTAAGTAGTGGCAGTTGATTAAACAACATTCATTTTATATTACATACCTGATTCAGAGCATTACACACAGATTAACTTAACAATCTGCAAAAACCTTGTAGCTGCAATGTTGTGTCTCCATAAGGGACAGTTGGCTCCAGGAGATAAGTGGGAGTCAGTGCCTGTCCTCGAGGAGGAGAGAATGTTCCTTTGCTGTGTCAAAAGTAGTCAACAAGTTCATATTCAAGTGAAGTTCATATTATTACAGGTTTTGTTTCATGGCGATTCTGCGGACGCAGGCTCTGGGCGGAGCCAGGAGTTGAACAGATGTAACATGACAATTAAATTGATTTCATTCCCTGGCACAGGATGACAGGACTGGAGCAACGACACTGGATAGGAGAAGGTCTGATACTTTCGGAGATATGAGGTCACTAACCTTTTCTTTTAATTTTCTAGCTCTGTTGATTTGACACATGGGAATGTGTCAAAAAAGGGGGGAAGTCGAGTTTTAACATCAAACAAGGGTTATATGAACATTTTTATGACTTCATTTGTGTTTTTAATAACTCAGGTATGGATATTAATAAAGAAAAAGCAATAATTCAAAGTATTGCGTTTTTTTTCCGTTTTTTTTTCCTTCTTTTTTTTTCTTTTTTCTATCAAGTTCAACAATAATCAAATTTAAGAATCAACTGATTTAATAATGCAGACACCACTCAACTTTTACTATCTCATCATTGATAAAGTCATTAATATAGAACAAAAATAGAGTTGTGTGTTATTTTTCATTAGATGCAGCACCAGGACCCCGAACCAGGACCTTCATGAGATCAGGACCTTGAGTTTTGTCCATTATCATGTTCAGCTGGGAGGAAAGGTCAGAGGAATTTTATTATTACTCAGATTTTTATTTTTCACAACGTTTTAACTCATGTCTTCTTTTACCTACCCTTAAGGTTGCTATTTTACTTTTTTCTAGTAAAAACAAAGTAACATGATTAATTTACATTTTCAACCCATAAGGTCCCTCCACAACCTCAAAGTTTTGCAATGTACAGGACAGGCAGCACACTGAGAGACTCAGTCCATGTGACCGTCTTGGGAGATGGCCACAGTGTGACAATTCTCACCTTGAAGTGAAAGGGGATGTCAAAGAAACACTGCTGAGATGTATTTTGAGTGATTAAAAACAAAAACTGTTTATTCCCAATTGCCAGTCTTGATAGGTCCCATCCACCAGGACCTCCCCTTCTGACCACTGTCCGGCACCCCCTGCGGGCAGTGGGTCTGCAGGAAGATGAGCCCAAGCCCCTTTTTCGGGCTGTGCCCGGTGGGGCACCATGGACTAAGGCCCGGTCACCAGACGCTATTTGACTGTTTGTAGCCTGAGGCAGTTTCCTGTTTTGTTGTCTTTTTCCAAATGATAATGTAAAACATTAAAAATTGCAATAAACATATTATAATTATTATACATATTATATACCATATTATATAACCAAACAGGACAGAAAAAAAGATTTGCCTGTACTCTGGATTCTCTCTGTTTCCTGTCTTGTTTCAAGATCATTATTGTTCAACCTAAAAATAAAAGTTCATTTTTCTCTTGTCTAACCTGTTTGTGTCGTGCTTTTTAGACCTTTGAATTGAACTTAACTACTTTTGGTTGTGAATGTGGCTGCTGAGATTTTAGGTTTTTGGGTTTTGTTTTGTTTTTGTTTTTACTCAAAAAATAAAGGTGAAAGACATGATTTTTGGAAGTTTGTTTAGCATAGATAAGTGTTCATTATACCGATGTGAAATTCAACGGCCACTATGAAGACATTTAACAGCTAACTGACAGATTGCTGTCTAATGTCAGACCTCGTTGGCGTCATTCTCGGAGGTTCGTCACTGTGAACAAAAGCAAGACACTCCGTACGGTTCTCACTGGCTAGCAAGGGAAGTCCAATGATCAGCCGACTTCAAACTGACTCCCCTTGCAGGCACTTTTGTTGACCACAGTGGGTTACACAAACACAGTCAAACTGGTTTAAACTGGTTACACAATGTAAAACCCATTTATCGTGCCAAAAAAGCACATTTAAATGCATGTGCGAGCACGTGTTTGTGTGTGTATGCGCACGTGAGTGAGTGCATGTGTGTATGTGCCTCTGTATATGTGACTTCCTCCCACACAATATATGCTTACAACTGTTTAATCACATTTCCTAGTTATCCAAAGGTCATCTCTCCTATATATGGCTTAACTTTAATGTTTCAGAATATACAAGCATAGGCGAGCCCCTAAATGGCTGGGAGTGAACATCCTTTACCAGATAAGGAACCAAAACCTTTAGATGAAATGTGCCTGCAGTTAAACACTATAACTAATTGCCTCCCCCACATCATAGATGTGTAGGGGAGGAACAGAAAAATCTCTAAACATACAGTTTAAGGACAAGGTTTACAAATTTAAGTACAACAATGAAAACTGTTATCAAAATCAACCAAACATAAACAATCTTGTTCAGTCTTTTCAATAAATTTGTGATGGTCCTCCTGGTTCTGATCTGACAGCTCTTGAAGTTTTGGGGCTTTCTAACGTAGTTATTTGTATATTTTGAGATTCATGGTTTGCTTAATATTCATGATGTTTCTTAGTTTTGTACTACTTGGTGAATTTAGTCTTGGTTTTGGTTCTGAGTTGGTTCTTCATCTTTTACATTGGAATAATAGCATTTAATTTCTCAGTGAGCTGAGTACCGGATTTGACGCCGTTTTCTTAATTTTGTTAGTTTAATTGAAAGGAAGGTTTGTGTATAGGAAATGAATTACTGTTGTTCCATGTGTGAAACAAAATTAAATTAAATTTCTGGTGGCAAAGATTCAATTAGGTTCTGGAGACATTCCTCAGCGATTTTGGTTCAAACTGATGTGAAAGCGTCAAAAAGTATCTGCAGATTTGTCAGCTCCACGATGCAACTTTCCATCACATCCTTTTCATTCCTGTGAGGGATTTGAACTGCCACAAGTGGTGCTACCAGTTATTTGCAATATAACTGTGTTTAGTTTCTTGAATTGTGTTTGGATTTTGACAATTTGTTGTTAACCGGATTCATTTCATACATTACATCTATGTAAATTATGGTTTCAACATATGGTGACACATTCACATACATTAGTTCAGAATTCAGAAATAAAGCAACTTGCCACTTCCTTTTTGTGGCTCCTCCTCAGACACAAATAAAGCTGACAGGAAGTTCAGGTCTGTTTCTCTCTCTGTCTGATAATCATGATGTTCAAGCTAAACCAAGCAGCACTGCTCTTCATCGAGCTATTAGTGATGTGGCATGTCTCTGCAGGTAAAGACTACATTTGTGTTTAAGATTAGTTTTTTTCTAGATTAGATACCGATATATATTTATATTGACTTATTGTCGCCATTAAACTTCATACACTGTTAGAGATATCCACATTTTATATTAAGATATTTTTTCCCTCTAAACTTCAGCAATGCTTCAAGACAAAAACAGAGCTATGATGGTGTCCAGAGGAGACTCAGTGACGCTGACTTGCAACATATCCAAGACAAATACAACACAAATCTCCTGGACCAACAACAGCTCTGTTTTTCAATATTCCATTCAGCTGAATCGCACCTATTCAAATTTCTCATTTTATAGACTGAAAATAAATCATGACTTTCCTACAAAGCTAATTATTTTTAGTGCTCTGCCCGAAGATGAAGGACTTTATAAATGTAGCATAGCAAGCAACCGTGGTGTAAACATCATTACATGGAATTTAACTGTGTCTGATAGTCCCAAAGGTGGGTAGCGAAAAAAGGCAGATGAATCACTTCTAGTAAAATAGTCAAATAAGCTATTTAAATGAATTCTCTGCTGATTTTATACAGAATCAATTTCATCACAATATTTTCTATACATACTCCCACCTGCAATTGGATTCCTTCTGTGTGGTATCACACTAGCTGTGTTCCTCTACAGGTGAGTACAACTTTCATAACTTCATGATGCATGCACGAATGTTGCTCTTTTTTATGCTTTTTTTTTTTTTTTTTTTTTTTTTTTTTTGTAATTAAAAAAAAAAACGCTCTTGAGCTTTTT
>NW_005188350.1:5575-8702 GCF_000239375.1 Pundamilia nyererei
GATCTGCTAGGGAGTGTGGGGGGGCCACAGCCCCGTCCTCCAGTGTATGAAGCAGGTATGGAGGAGTATTGCGGAGATTAGAATATTATTTTACTGTTACTACATGTATTTCACACAGGTATTTGTACTTATGTAACAGCACATGACAAGTATTACTACATAAACTCCTCAGTGAGTTATTATGCAGAGCAGAGCTGGTCTGAGCTGCCAGCTGTGCTGTAAATGCAGTGAGGACGCCCCCTGCTGTTTAACGATCAGTACAACAGTGTGTGAGAACAGCTGTCTGATGTCACTATCTCCACAAATACATGTGTTTCTGTCACGTTGTTCTAATGTTGTTCTAATCTAAACAAAACCAAAACACCTCTCCTCCTAGTCTAATAATCTAATGTTGTTATCTACTGACCTTCTAGTGATTCAGAATTGGTTTAGAATATTCAGCATGTCCCAGGGACTTATTCTAATCATATCCTATGTGTGTGTAAGCGTGTTTGCATTTAGCCCTCTGCACTCAAAGTCAATACCTGCAATATATCAGTCCGAACCATCACGCCGAACGAAGCTTATGACCTTCAAAAGACCAAGTGCCAACTCGTTAAAAGCACATTTGCAAGGTGTGTCTGAAAATTATTAAAACCACTCATTTTAACAAAAGACATCAAAAACAAATTAGCCATTTTTAATCCTAACATTTGCCCCCCGTTTTCATGTGTTTGCTTCCACCTACTGTCCCACGGTTTCCTCTCCAGTGTGGTACTCAGCTTCTCATGAACACAGGCATTTTATCATCTAAACGCTATTCAGTTCATTTCAATGATTAATGCTTAAACATGGAAATAATGATTTATGCTTCTCACTGGTTCTCTAAAAAAAGTCCAGAAACCTTTTGGGTCACTATTAGCTTAAGTTTTACCATTCATAACCATTATCATTACTGTTGCATCACTTATCGTTTATCATTATCATTTCATCAGAGCATTTATTGAAGCTGTTGATGTTACATTAAAGTCTGTATTTCAGGTGTGAACTTAATTACATAATAATCTTTCATTGCAGGTGCAACTGTAATCATGTTATCCATATTGCATTTTTGTGCTAATTAAAGAGTTGAAGCTCGGTCAGTTGATGGTCTGAAGCTTCGGGCAGCGCGACTTCCGCCCGATCAATTGAGAAATGCATCGAGCTACGAAAGGATTGCATACATGCTTACAATACAATACACCACATATAACCTGTAAACAGAATACAGGCCTGTGTGCACTCAGCAGCCTGCTGCATTGGAGTTTGCCTGGTAACAGATGACTCAGAATAGGTCATGCACTGAGGTCAAGACACACATAGGCTGCCTGCACACATACACAGTATCTAGACTTGTTTTGCTCGAAACTGCAAAATTGTTTTACCTGCGTACGTGACAGTTTACTTCCACAGATGAGTGAAGTGCACTAAATGAAATAACAGGAAGCATCTGGCAGAGGAACAGAAGAAGGAACTGTTCTTTTTTGAATGTGTCCAAGGTCGGAATTACTGGAACTGATGGATGTTAGCTATCTGCTTTGACGCATGATGCTCGTCATCAACCATGTTATATATATGACTGCTCATTTATGGCTCTGGGAAGATCGATGCTTTTTGGGTGATCGTGCTCGGCTTCCCACATATATGTTTAAATAAAATCATTGTTTTGACGCACCTCACGGGGACTTTGCAGTCGTTTGTCTCTTACCTCAAAATACGAAATCAGGACAGTATTCTTTATAATTTATAATTTTTTTAATAACTGGATAAAATATGAAAGCATACATGATGTTCCCGTCTTACAAGGAGGCCATCATGTCCACATCAACAATCAATTCGTCTCACTGAATTGACTATCAGCCACCATAAAAATACAAAATAATATCACCACATGATTAAAAGAGGACCAAAATAAATGTCAAGAGATATATTCTTAAGTGAGGGCTCCGGGACTCGCCCCCTGCCCCTGGTCATAGTGTGACCCCATAAAGACTTCCCTAAACCTGCTGGTCTGGAAGTCCAACAGTTCATCTAAACAAAAGGAACTTAGCCTAAAACTGACATAGCGACGTTTATCCTACCATAAAACAATAAGAGAAGGTACGACCTCTCCCACGCTCCCAGGATGTGGGCGTGAATGCCAGAGCACTCTGGAATGCAGAGTGTTCTCCTTTGCAGACTATTACGGATCACACATCCTATCAAGCATATATGGTTAAATATTTCTTAATACAAATTACAATAATAAAATTTAAACCCATCATCACCACCCAACAGCCTAAGTCATCAAAAGCTCAACATGCACTATTCTACCATATGCAAACTTATATCATTAAAAGATTATACTGACTACTGAGAACTTTGATAGAAAGGTCATCATATTTTTACTGATCAATCATTTTCATGTCATGTATAAATGATATAAATTCAATGACATTTCTCACATATTTGGAAAATTCCTTCATAACATTTTTTTTCTTGAGATGAAAATAATGTTGGAAGCAATCGACATTTTTCTGCAGGCATCACCAACGCACACAGAGCCACATGTTGTATTTGGTACAGATTTGATGTCAGATGCATAAAACGAACAGTGAGCCACAGTAACTTCTCCTTAGGACCAAAGAACTGCTAAACAAACTGACTGATCTCTAAGTAGAGACGTCAGTGCTGATCAATAATCAATAACAGGCTTTTTTAAAAGTAATATGCCATCTGTCAGCAAAAACAACAAAAACAACAACAAAGAGCCATGTGGTGTACATCTGAACATGTAGCATAGAGTGTGTCAGAAAAAAAGCCATTCACACAGCTGCATGATGCTTCTTTACATGCTTCACTTATGCCAGACCAAGGATTTCCCTCTGATAGCTGATGCTGTTTGAGTAAACTTGTACCAATATGCTGCTTTTTTGTTTTTTTCATGCACTCTGCTTC
Source organism: Pundamilia nyererei (assembly GCF_000239375.1). NCBI lineage: Eukaryota > Metazoa > Chordata > Actinopteri > Cichliformes > Cichlidae > Pundamilia > Pundamilia nyererei. Next base: position 8,531 of record NW_005188350.1, read on the forward strand.
TCATCTCCTCCAGTTTCTGGACCTTCTCTGTGTTTCCTTTCTCCTTCATCTTCTCAATCAGGAAGTCCAAGTGGACAATAGTGGATGCTGAATCAGCTTTCAGAGCGATCTGCTCCAGTCTGACAACATGTTGGTAGGACTCATCCAGGAACCGGGACTTCTCTGCTGTCAG
>NW_005188350.1:8930-9820 GCF_000239375.1 Pundamilia nyererei
TAGGGCTCATCAACTTCTACAGTGAAATTCTCATTCCTCTTCATCTCTGCTTCAAGTTCCTTTATAGTTTGTTGTATTTTTAGAGCTTCTTCACGTTTCTGTTCTCCTTGGTTCTTTAGAGTTTCGTAGATTTTTTTAGCTTCTTCAAGCTTTTTCTTTTCTTCTCTTTGTTTTTCTTCATGTTTCTTCAGAGCTTCTCTCTTTTGTCCGATCTCTGTCTGTTTCAGTTCACCCAGCTCGATTCTCTCTTTCAGGTTTTGGATGCAGGCTTTCAGTCTGATTCGTTCATTTAACACTTCAACTGCTTTCATCAGTGTTTGAGGATTAGAGTTTCCCATGAAGTCTGTCAATTGATTCATGTTTTCCTGTGTGAGTTCCCATGAAAGTTTTGAAAACTTGTTTTCTTCTGTTCGGTTTTCATACTGTGAGTTATTAAAGAGGAAGTGAACAGGCCGATTCTTCTCATTTTTGGCACATTTAATTTCTGCAACTTCAAGAGCTTTAAAAGCATTTTCAGGTCTGCTTCCATCTGAGTGTGTGATCAGAGCTACAATGTTTTTCTCCATGTTTTTTCCAAACAGAGACATCACTGAATCAAAGACATACAGCAGCCGCTCACTCAGTCGATTCACACTCGCCTTCATCACCAGACCCACAGCATGAACTTCATGGACTCCATCCTCTGATTGAAACAGGTTCAACAATCTGTGACTGATGATGTCCTCATGTTCGATCCCTCTGGTGTCTCCATATCCAGGAGTATCGATGATGGTCAGAGAGTAGGGCAGAGTTACATCTTCAAAACCAAAGATCTCGTACACCATCACATCTGATGTCTGACTTTCTGTCTGTCCTTCTGTTTGACTTTCTGTCTGTCCTTCTGTTTGACT
>NW_005188350.1:38268-40283 GCF_000239375.1 Pundamilia nyererei
TACAGGAAGTAGAAGAGCTGAAGAAGAATCTGACATTTCAGCAGACGTTTGTCACCAGAGCAAAACCACAAAGTGAAGCTGTTGTAAAAGCAAGTTTTATTGTAGCAGAGGAGCCAAATCAGGCCGGTACCGCTCTGAAGAGCTGCAGGATGAAGCTGTGGACGTCTTGTGTCCAGACAAAACGCAGATTTTAGCAAATGTGAGCCTGAGCAGAAATACGATTGCTGATCGGGTTTGTGAGACGGTCACTGATTTAAGAACACAGCTGTGAGAAAGAAGCAAAAACGTTATTAAATACTCTCTGTGGATGAAAGTACAGACATGATGGACACTGCACAGCTGGCCATTTTCATCCGTGGAGAGGAAATATTGAACATTAAATCGATGCACAACTACAGGAAACGACATTTTTTAAAACGCATGTCAAAGTGTAACGACATGAAGCTGCCCTGGGACAAACTTGTTGTACTTACAACAGATGGAGCGCCGGTGCTGTGCGGTGAAAAAAGCGGACTAGTCAGCAGGGTCTTAAAGTTGTGAGTTTTCCACCCGAAATCTGCCCACTTTGAACCTGACTTCCCGTACAGCTCCTTTTATTGATAAAAAGCAGTTACAAAAATATCTTGTTCGTCATGTGATATTTAAGGCAAGCGTACGTGAGCAAGTGTCTGTATGTATGTGACATTTCCTATCACACCACATATACCGCGACCTCTCAACGACATCTCCAGCCACACCATATATGGTATGACCTTTCAATCAACCAACATGTACAAAAGCATGAAGTCCTGCTAAACATATAAACACAGGAAGATGTGGGTTCTTGTGTTTAACGGAAAAATACAGCAAACAGACAGCTTCCTTCATCTTATGCATATAGCAGAAGCTACAACTTAATATGGATGAAACATTTTCTCAGTATACATACAAACATTGGTTTTATATTATTGCACAGATGACAATTTCAAAAGACTTAACTCTGACAACATGTCAGTGTGGTAATGTCATGATAATGGGAGAATATAGATTGATGTTTTGGTTTTTTCAGGTGTTTTTTCAGTATAATAATAAAAATATCTGACCTTATAAAACTAAAATACTCCTTATGGGAAACACTCTTCATCACTCTCCACTGACTTCATAGACACAGTCCACATTTTAAATTGTCAGCTCACACTTCATAGCTGAGGCACTGGTGACCATCAGAAAGTGACTACAGAGAGAGCCAGCTCCAAAGAGAGAGAGAGCCAAACACATCAACACACTGAATGGAAAACCGGTTATTATTCCTGGACTGTGCTGTGCTCATTGAGGATCACTGAAGCCTCAATGTCAAAGAAAAGAACACGCACAGACCAGTACCTGCTCTTCAACTCCCACCATCCACTAGCATAAAGATAAGGAACACAGATTAAGGGAGCACTTAAATATGTGGTTTTCTAACCCGGACCTTCATGAAGTCAGTAGAGACATGGATAAGAACCACAGATATTCTTTGCATTTAAAATGATTTTAGTTTATCCAGTGACTTTTAGTGACTTTTTTAAATAAAACCCCTCAAATTAAAGACAAAGTCTGCGCTCGAATCATAAATTGATTGTCTGATTTTTGATCTACAGTGGTGGTGTACAGAGGTAAAACTACAAAAACTGTTTATTTCTCAATCATTATCTTCAACATATTAATCAGCCCAGACAGACTTTTAACCACAGTGACAGTAAAGGAGGTAAATGCGAGAAAAGCAATGCAGCTGAGCTGTGAAGTCATCACGTACGCTGCGTCCTCTGTGGTCTCTGAGTGAACTCACAAAGTACAAACTGTAAGTACCGTGAACTATGGAGCGGCAGATTTGTGTTGGAACTAAGCTGCACACAGTGCAGAGTTTCCAAACTGATAAAAGACAGTAAAAACATAAAACAGTTTAAAGTAAAATATAAAAACCTAATTTTAAATAAGTATAAGAATGAAGAAAACGGGGTTAACCCAGGACGGTGATGTTGCTGGTAATGGTGTTG
>NW_005188350.1:41077-42516 GCF_000239375.1 Pundamilia nyererei
CTTTGCTCAACTCGTCTGAGGCGTGTCTCACTAAGCGCTACATGCTAGCATCCTGCTAACCGAGCTACCCTTTACATGCTGTGCTTTAGAAAATAGGATACTCGTTAAAAAAATACTCCGCAGATATTGATAGATAGACGAACACTGCAAATATAATGTTGGAAACGAGAACGGCCTTTGGTGAAGGGCAATCGCCCCCGTATGGAGGCGATTGTCACACACACAGTGACATCAGACATTCATCTGCTTTGTGCACAATGTCACTCCTTTCCTTTCTTCAGTGATCTACATACCATGTGCTGCTCGGTGAATACGTTTCAATGTATTCTAGCCCCTTTCCGAGGCAGCCTTATTCAGTTTATTCCCCATTACAAGACAACAATCAGCCACACGCACGTTCATTCACACTTTTTAGGCCTATGAGCTCTGTTGAAAGCTCTCTAACGCCCAGTGACGGAGAATTCAACCATCGCAAACTCTCCTAACGCCCCAAATGGTGGCCAATCCCAACCCTTCTCACGGTGGAGTAACCGAAACCCAGGTTGTCTCTAAAATCTGTCTACCTACCAAATGGCGAAGAAACCTGCGTTCCCACACGCGGCTGGCACGCTCCGGACCCACGTGTAACGCACAGTCACAGTGATGCATGAGGCCCTCTCTCTTTACTTACTGTGGTGTTGCTCCTCGTTCACGGGGAGAGCCTCTGGATCCTGTCAATCGCCATCCAACCCGAGGGGAGGTCAGACGCTAACTCACTGACCTGGTCTCCAATTCACATCCAGGACTCTCTTCACGCACCCCGGGCGCCATGGCTGTCGACAGACTTTGGCGGTCTTCGTCTCCCCCTCCTCGGTGGACACACACACGGGGAAACCATGTGTCAAAAGGGGGAGTCCAGCATTAATATAAACCAATGATTCTCCTTTACTACGATTGGTGTGTTTAGCAATCCATGTAAAGGTAAAACTTCTACAGGGGGTACATCCATGCCCTGATCCCTTTATGATGACCCATAAGTAAAGCTCGCTGAACAGAAAGTAAAGCGTGCTTTCTCCAAAGGTGGCGTTTTCAGTGGGAGAAACGTTTCGTCACTCATCCAAGTGGCTTCTTCAGTCTCAGCTGACTGCAGGTTTCCCCAATCTAAAGTGTGCTTTGATGATGGTTGATATGTTTTCAATTGGTTAGAAGGTTTTTCCTTCTAGAAAAGGAGGAGAAGCTTTTGCAGAGAACTAGCGGGATGCAGAGACTATTCCAGTTGCATCAAACAGGTGGGAGAGAAAAGGCCTGCTTGCTCAAGGAAGCACGTTCCCAGAAGCCCAGTGGGTACATCTGAAGGGGTGCAAAGGTGGACGGGACCACTCGAGCTGGTGGAGAAAATATTTCATGTGATCTAGCTGAAAGAAAAGAGAGCCTAGGAGGTCCGAAAGGCTCTGGGTCAA
>NW_005188350.1:42536-43642 GCF_000239375.1 Pundamilia nyererei
AGAAATATTGGGGGAATACATATGTGAATACCATAAACCCTCCAAACCTATTACAGAAGAAAGTGATACGAATGATTCAAAACATTAAATATAGAGAAGATACAAATAAATTGTTTATAAAATCGAAATTATTGAAATTAGGACATTTAGTGAAACTAAAGCTTTTAAGAGTACAAAAAAATTGGGTCAAAATTTGGGGCGAACTGACTTGTGGAGGTTGAGAAAGTGTCCGGAGCATTGCAACAAAAGGTGAAACAAAAACACACACAGGCAGAGAAAGACAGCTTTTAAGGAAATGCTTTTTTGGGGGAAAGGAGAGAAGAGGCTTTGCTGAATCTGCACCTCCCTGAACCTGCCTACAAACGCACACACATGCAATGAAAATCTGCTGACACACAGAATATTTCTCAGCAGTATTAAAGCAGGGAAACTTGACATGCACTTGTTTTTAAAAGGTTTTTATTAGTTTTTCTGTTTTCACAAATAGTACATAATTACATAACATACTAAAGTGTACAATTCAGAACCAAAAATAAACAAACAAAAACAAACAAACAAAAAGACTAAGCACAAAACAGCAGCTCCGTTCCATCTAAACAAATAAAATAAATAAAGAGAGAAAACACAATTCAGCCACAAACCCGGCCTGAGTGTTTTACTGATGTTTAACCTATAATTCTCTTCTGACTGCTGCGTGTGGAAAATTGATCCAGGTCTGCTCTTCACCTGCACGTGATACAGTGAGAGACATTTCCATCGTTAATCACTGCTTTAACAACACACATCTCCTCTCTCTGGTTTCTGAACTCTCCTTTCTTAAAAACAGGAAGTGAGATGGTATTTGTTTTAGGCTGAGAGACACCAAACATTCTTCATATCATCATTATTGTTGTTTTCATCAACAACAACACAACTATTGTGTGTCTTTTGTGTCCACTAGGGTAGATGGTGACCTGCAGTATCACCCTCAGCCCCGTATGGAGGCGATTGTCACACACACAGTGACATCAGACATTCATCTGCTTTGTGCACAATCTCACTCCTTTCCTTTCTTCAGTGATCTACATACCACGTGCTGCTCGGTGAATACGTTTCAATGTATTCTA
>NW_005188350.1:44964-46060 GCF_000239375.1 Pundamilia nyererei
GGGATTAATTGAGCTCTCATAGGAGAGACCAAAAGGGGGAATTGTAAGAATAGATTATCGTAGTGTTAGGGATTTAGTTGTTGAACCACAGTAAAGTATTCATTATTCATTTAAGCAGGTCATAGAACTGGGAGAATAGGTCAGAGGTGTATGTGAGAAGCAGGGATGACAGAGCTGCCATCAGTGGGATAAGGAGGTGGTAAGCCAAAGCAAGGAGAACATAGTGTGCAAAGAAGTGGGCAGCAAGGACTCGAGACAGAGTGACACGAGATACAGAGGGCATCAGCAGGCACCTGGTTTTGAGACACAAAGGTTGTTGACTTCTGTGTATCGATGTGTGCTGCTGGGACTGCCCCACTGGATTTTGCTGAGCTATGAAAATTCCCAAGTACATGTAATAAAATGAATTGATTGTTTATTTAAAAAAACAGAAATGGGATATTACACTGTTTTATGAGGCGTTATGCTGCTGATTTATAAAGAAATACTGTTTCCAGGGAATCATGCTTTTCTGATTACAAAGAGAACAGAACGTACTGCAGGGGGAATTCTCCCTCATCTCACACAGGAGGAGAAAACAGGAAGCCAAGGTCATAACTCAGGCTCCCTGAGAGACAGAAAGAATGGGGATGTTTAAGTTTTCATGACTTTGGAGTGGGCCGAGGCTATACAAGTTTGAGTAACGGGCCGACATTTTGAGATCTGCCCTCTCGTGCACATCTCCCATCCGGATGATTGTGCTGCTCAAAGTGTTTGTGTGGTATAAAGAGAATTGTATTGATTAAAGTGATTGTTGATCGAGCATTAAAACACCGAGTGTTGTTCTTCCTTCAATCAAAGAATTGGGGTAATTTAACGCTCTTCAGAGCACACCTCCACCTCTCCAGGCTGGCTTACACAAGCTCCACCTTTGACTATGAGAAAATAAAACAGTAGAAACACTGTTGCTTGTCCCAGGAAAATACACAACGTTGTCCATCCTGAACTCTGTGGCTGTGAAGTTGGTCTCTGATTCTGAAACAGACCAGAGGTTCCTGTAAAGAGCATAAAAACATATATTTGTTGACACTTGTTGGATTTGGAACTTCAAGAAGTG
>NW_005188350.1:48117-49178 GCF_000239375.1 Pundamilia nyererei
ATTCAATTTTGAATCAGACAGTTAGAAATATAATAATTCTTGTCTTTTATCAATACTGATACATGTGAGACTTCATCAGAGGTGTGAGCATCACAGCAGATGTGTCAAAGTAACTGAGGACAAAACAGAAAAACATGAAGGAGATTTTCCTGTTCTGGCTTTTTATAGGAGATAAGCTTAAAAATATTCTGCAGTAGAACAACAACTGAAGAAAACCATGAATCAACATGTGAATATTACCTGATGCTGCTGAAGTGAAGTTACAGAGGTTTTATTAGAAATACAGCCAAGCATTTTACAATGTTGCATGATTTTAAAAAGTTTACATTTCTTCAGTATTGAACAGCAGAAATTAGGCTCACAGATATTTGAGGTGGAAACTGTTCTTCAAGTACAGAAAGCTGTGCAGGAAGTGTAATTTTGTCGTGCTGGAAGCTAAACAGCAAAGGTAAGAGTGAATGCATGACATTTATCAAATGTGAATCGTAGTTTGATCTTCTTTTGCTGTTGGTTCAGTGAACTTTGGTTGGATATAGACAAAACCTGCAGCTCAGAATCTAGGGCAAAAAAAATAAAAACACAAAGTGAGGATCAGAATCAGCGAGCTGTCGGCTGTTAGCCCCAACGGCGTGTCCGTGTTCGTGCCGACGGGTGAGAAAGCCGAGAAAGAGGAAGCTGATTCTGATGCGTCGGTCCGCGCTCTGTGTTTACGTCTTTGTGTGGAATCCGTGTACCTGCTCTCATTCACTGTTTGTTGGTTGTTGAAATAGTTTTGCGAGCTTTAACCTGAGATTCTGGCGTTTCTGGCAAAATGTATTTATATTTAAAAGTCCATTCAGGATTTAATGAATCGATATCGCTTTATTCAAGCTACTCACCTCCCTCTATCCACCTGCACTTTCACACGTACACGCGAAGGACTACAGGAATATCTGGACCACAGCCAATCAGAGAGGTCCTGCCCCTGACTATCTCTGATTAGTTTAGACCACGATATGGGCATAATGTGTGTCTGTTGTTGACCACAGACTTCCAGAGTTGCAGAGTAGTGATGGGATTTC
>NW_005188351.1:0-7819 GCF_000239375.1 Pundamilia nyererei
TGTGTGTGTGTGTGTTTGTGTGGATATATACTTAAGTTTAAGAAGACATTGGTGTCTGCCATAGAGTACGTCCCTTCTCAGCAGTAACCATGCTCAATCACAAATGACAAGCTCAGAGTAGCAAACCTGTCTCACTGATGCTGGAACAATCTGGAGGGATAGAGACATCAACAGGACTCCTTCTGCATAGTCCTACAGAAGCATTTCAGGCTCTGAATGGATCTACTTTATGACCAGAAATATGGTTTAGAGAAACACTGTAAAACTTAATCACCGATACATCATATATCACAACTAATTGTGTTATTTTAATAACAGCAAAGCTTTTAGCAGTATACACAGCCACACACACAGACACACACAGCCACACACACAGACACGCACAGAGTCACCAAGCCACACGATAATGAGTGTCACAGAGAAGGCATTTGTCTTAGGTAAGACTTGTATTGTCAGTTTTTAATTCACATAGCTCTCATCAGAAAAGCCCTGAAGGTTCTCATCATCATCTTCACAAGAATATATTATTCACTGGCTCCAATCACAAAACACAAACAGGCACGCTACATATGAATAAACAGTTTTGTACTGATGCACACAGTACTCATACTAAGTCATGCACCACATACCGAGAAAGGGACATTAACTGTTACACTAAGTAATAATGCACATATAAAACCGCACACGTTAAACAAGTTTTCTGTGTGGGTCTAAATGCCTATACCTGCATATACAAAACATCCAGACAGGGTTACCCCCCCCCCCCGCTCTTTCTCTCTTTTTCTCTCTCTTTCTATCATTATTGCCTGGCTCCATCTGACTGTGACTAAGTGAAGACCTGTCTTCATTTGTTTCAATCTGAGCCACTAATGTTCCCACTGCCGTAAGCTAGCACCATAGGTCACACACATTAGTTGACTGTGCGTGTGTGTCTGTGTGTGCATGTGTGAATTTTAAGAAAAGGCAGTCTTTGTTATTTTATGACAAATATTTTGCCTGTTCTCTCCAATATGTTGCTTGCTTTCTGTGTTTTTCCTGTGCGACAGTTCGTGTCTGGACACTAAAAATGGTTTGTTCTTTTAAAATTTTAGTGTTAGATTTCAAGCACAGTAAACCTTGAAAGAATTTAGTGCAGGTGTGAGAATGCATTTTCTACTTCATGAGCTGCAGAAAAATTTTATGACAGACAGTGGCAGTATTGTTCAGTAAATTGCAGATTTAAGTGGCATTTCACAAATTTAATACGTTATGAAAGAGCCTAGATACTAGCTATATTGTCCATACTAGCCATATTTTTGAAATCAATAGATCAAAATCATAGTCAAGCTTGCATTTAATCTATCAATTTAATTCAGTTCAATTTACCTTTATTTAAATAGTGTTAATTCACAACAGCAACAGTTTATTTCAACAAGTGTAACTGCCTGAATGAAAGTAATGCATCTAAATGAAAGAAAGGACATTTCTGTTTTTTCAAATGTGCAAATTTGTGTGCAATGGCAAGATGGTGCTTAGCTGCTGCAGTTCTCTGCACTTCATTTTCAGTGCTTTGCTTACTGTACATACTCCATATTGGGAAGAGTCTGTGTTCAGTCACCAGGATCTTCTGGAATACACTGGACTATTATTTTAAGATTACGGTGTGAAATGACTGTTATGGCCAGCTATATCTGCTGCCACATCATTTCAGAGGACATAGGTGAGAACCCAAGGTCTCCGTGGATGATTCTCCCCAGGGGCAAGCCCAAAAGTGAGCGTAAGAAGAGGAACTATAAACAAAGGAGGCAAAAGTGGACTGGAGCCAACGGCAATGACTGCTGCATTGTGTTGATCAAAGAGACTTAGCTACTGCCATCCAGACTGGACTGTGATATTGAGCTAGTAGGCTGCACAGCCCAACACCATGACAGGAATGCTCCAGTAAAAGCAGACAAGGGGAGCTATGCAGTCTACATCTCTGACAACTGACTAGCTCTCCTTTTAACACAATACTGACTAAACTGACTGACTGTAAAACTACTGGATATTGAACTTTTTATTACCAACTCCAGCTGTATCACAGATTTGCTGTCTGTCATCTTTCCACAGCCCTTAGCCTTAATAGAGGCTCTCCATAAGGTTGTATGCTAAGTCTATACACATATGATTTTGTCAGTACCCACCCAAACAATGTTGTTTAATTATGTTGGTGACATCACCATGGTATGGCTCAACTCTGAGCTCTGGACGAGACAGTATGAGGTCCAGAGACTAGTAGACTAGTGGAGTGGTGTGTGGAAAACAGCTTGGTCCTTAACACCTCTAAGATAAAAGAACTGATCACTGACTTCAGGAAGAGGGAGTCTGACCTGCAGCCCGCCTGCATCAACTTTGTGCAGAAGTGCCCAGCTTTAAGTTCCTGAGTGTACAAATGGATGCAGACCTAACACCCAGCAGCATCTTTGCTGTCTTAGGATCCTCAGGAGGATCAGGATGTCCATCGTGAACATATTGTACATGTTGCATCTCTATGTGGTTTCCAAACTGGAGGATGGCACACAAGAAGGCACTTCAAAAGGGTCATTAACAAATACTTTTCCTGTAGAAATAACATTCATTACACTCCAGCTCTAGAGTGCTTAATGGAACACACAACACAGGACCAAGAACTTGGAGGGATTGGGAAGGAAGAACTCTTTTTTAACAAGAACAAACCTCTGACAGGCTTGGGGTGAGGGGTAAGAGAAAAGAATAAAAGGAGAACACAAGGAGACGAGATGCAAACATCCATTAGGGGAGTTAATGATATGCAGCAGTTAAATGCACAGCGAGTGAAAAGACAGTAGAGAAGAACAACTAGTCATTCCTGGGATCCTGAGATCTCCTGGAGCCACTCACCCAGTTTGAGGGTCACTGCCCCAAGTGCCCCGATAACCACAAGGACAACTGTTACCGTCACCTTCCACATCTTCTTCCAGCTCCTCTCGCAGCCCTTGGTATTCCTCAAGGTTGTGTTCCTTCTTTCTTATCTTGTTATCACTTTATCCTTGCAGTCGTGGGTCTGCAGTCATGGGTGAAGAGGGAGTAGAGGAAAGGGCTCATCACAATGCCTTGTGGTACACTGGTGTTCATTGTGATTGTAGATGAGCAGTGGTTAGGACAGGTGGTTCTTCCTCAGAGTCCTCAAGAAGAAGAGGCGCTGGTGAGCCTTCTTGACCAGCTTGGAGCAGTTGGCCGTCCAGGTGAGATCCTTGGAGATGTGGACTCCCAGGAACTTGAAGCTGCTCACACGCTCTACAGCCATCCCCTTAATGTAGATGGGTGGATGTGGGTCAGCATTCCTCCTGTAGTCCACGATGAGCTCCTTGGTCTTCTCGGTGTTAAGCAGCAGGTTGTTTGTGTCACACCACTCAGCCAGACGATCCACCTCCTCCCTGTAGGCGGCCTCATCGTTGTCACTGATGAGGCCAATCACCGTGGTGTCATCTGCAAACCTAATGATGGTGTTGGAACCATCAGCAGGTCTGCAGTCATGGGTGAAGAGGGAGTAGAGGAAAGGGCTCATCACACAGCCTTGCGGTACACTGGTGTTCATTGTGATTGTAGATGAGCAGTGGGTATCCAGCCGGACATGTTGGGGGTGGTTGGTCAGGAAGTCCAGTAACCATTTGCAGATGAGGGAACTGATGCCCAGGTCTGTCAGTGTCCTGATGAGTTGTGAGGGGTGGATTGTATTGAATGCTGAACTAAAGTTGTTGTCCAGGTGTGAGAGGACAGAGTGCAGTGCGATGGAGACTGCATCCTCTGTGCTCCTGTTCTGGCGGTATGCGAATTGGTGGGGGTCCAGGGTGGGAGACAGGATTTGAAGTGTGCTAGGACCAGCTGCTCTAAGCACTTAGTGATGATGGGGGTGAGTGCTACTGGGCGGTAGTCATTGAGGCTAGATGGGTTGGAGTTTTTGGGGTATCGGGACGATGGAGGTGGATTTGAAGCAGGCCGGTACCACAACGTGGGCCAAGGACAGGTTTAATATGTCTGTGAGCACTCCTGCAAGCTCCCCAGAACATGCTCTGAGAACACGCCCGGGGATGCCATCAGGGCCTGCAGCCTTGTGGACATTGATCCTGCTCAGCACCGCTCCTACATCGGTGGGGGAGAGAGTCAGAGGTTGGTGGTCTGCTTTGGTTGTGGTTGTGGGGTTCCCTTGCTCAAAACAAGCATAAAAGTTGTTGAGCTTGTTGAGGAAGGAGACATCAGAGGATGCGGGGGAGGGTTTGGTGGTCCTGTAGTCTGTAATGGTCTGGAGTCCTTGCCACATGCGTCGGGGGTTGGAGTTGGAGAAGTGTTCTTCTACCTTCCTTTTGTAATGGTGTTTGGCTTTTTTGATACCCTTCTTCAGATTAGCCCTGGCTGTACTGTAGGCGTGTGCATCTCCTGACCTAAAGGCGGGCCTTCAGGAGGAGACGGACATCGCGGTTCATCCAAGGCTTCTGGTTGGGGTACATGGTGATCCGTTTCTGGGTGGTGACACTGTCTGTGGTTTTGGAGATGTAATCCAGTACAGATGAGGCGTACTGGTCCAGGTCTGTGTGGATGAACATATTCCAGTCTGTGTTTTTAAATCTGTCCTGGAGCACTGCGTCTGTCCCCTCTGGCCACACTTTAATTGTCCTCACAGCAGGTTTTACATGTTGGATGAGTGGTGAATACCTAGGTGTGAGGAACAAGGAGAGATGGTCCGATTGTCCAATGTGAGGGAGAGGAGTTGGTTCAGCGAAGTTGGAATAAACATGGTCTAAAGTCTTGTCTCCTCTGGTGTGGCAGGAGACATGTTGGTGGAATCTGGGGAGGACTGTCTTTAAGTTGATGTGGTTGAAGTCGCCAGCAACAATAAAAGCAGCCTCGGGGTGTTTATTCTGGTGTTTGTTAATGGCTGTAGAAATGGTAAATGGCCTGCATTTGTATAGCGCTTTTCTAGTCCCTAAGGACCCCAAAGCGCTTTACACTACATTCAGTCATTCACCCATTCACACACACTGGCGATGGGAAGCTACATTGTAGCCACAGCTGCCCTGGGGCAGACTGACAGAGGCGAGGCTGCCGGACACCGGCGCCACCGGGCCCTCTGACCACCACCAGTAGGCAAACATGGGGTTAGTATCTTGCCCAAGGATATTTGGCATGCAGCCTGGGATCGAACCACCGACCTTCTGATTAGTGGCTGACCTTTACGAGATCGCTGCAAAAAGTGCAGCCTTACCTAATGTCCACCCTACTGTTACTCATTTTATATTATGATTTTATATTATGATTTAAAAATCTAATTGCTATTGGTATGGGGAGTAACCTTCAGTAATAAATCACGCAGCAATAGTACATTCATGTAGTTGTAAAAAAGCATGGTAATATATTAAGTAATCCAAAGTATTCAGAATATGTTACTCTCATTGAGTAATGTAATGGAATACGTTACAAAATACATTTTGGGGCATGTAATCTGTAATCTGTAGTGGAATATATTTTAAAAGTAACCTTCCCAACACTGGCCTTTGGTGAGCTTATTATCCAAGAAGGGTGTCTGAAAACCAGCTGGTCATAGGTGTTGACTGCCTAGATCTTGTTCTTCCCAATCAGCTGACTCCTCTGGAGTTTCTGGAATCTTAATTCAGAATGTATGTGAAAAATAAAGCTTTCACAGGACTCTGTGTTATCCTTTAAACAACTACATACACTCCATGATTAAGGAGCTTATAGAACCAACTTTAGCTGCAATAACATCTACTAATTATTTTCTATATGACTTTAACATTCTCTCACATCATTGTGAGTAGTTTTGGACCACTTTTCTAGTTTTGTTAATGTCCTGCCAGAGTATAAGGTTGAGGTCTGGACTTTGATCCTTTTTTTTCAGCCATTCTATTAAAAATTTGCTGGGATATTTGGGTCATTGTCCTGATGCATGATTCAACTTCACCCAAGCTTTAGCTGTCAGACAGATTGCTTCACATTGACTCTAGAATATTTTGGTATATACTGTATGTACCTTGGGGTCATTACTGCCATTGCATTCCTATTTCTTTCTTTAACCAAATACCTTGGTCTAAGTTGGATTTAACTAGATAGACATGCAACTAATCTGAGCAGAAAACACGACATAGTGCTCACCAATAAATTTTTTTAGTGCAGGATGTAGAACTGACATCTCCCAGAACAAATGAAACAAGACCTTAGAAATTAATGTGGTTCTTAGGTTAAATGTCAGACCTGTCTACAGATAAATTTATATAGTTAGTCTTTTAACATTTGACAAAAACTATTAACCACTGTCATTCCCTGACACTGTTAAATAGTTAACCCTCTGTTAACTATGTTAAGCCCCCACACTTTGTAAGTTTACTATTGACCAAAACATTGGCTGATTAATAGTCAATAGTCAATGGATGCAAACCCCCCCCCAAAAAAAACCAACAACAACATCAAAAACCAAACCCAATAAAAAGCTAAAGAGAAAGACAATTAAGAAATATTACATAATAATAAAATACACATTATTTTTTCATGCACAGACCAACATGAGGTAGAAGCCAAGTAAGAACAATAGCTTTAGTTAATTTAGTTTGTTTTAGTTTAATGTTGTTTCATTATGTTATATATTTTAACTGACCTCTGCAACTTTGCACCAAGAAACATTATACACAGAAGTGTTGCCTATTTACAATGATATAACATTACTATAATAAATAATATTACTATTTACAATAATCACAAAGAACTAAAAACGCTGGGTCAGGAGACCCAGGACCGTGACAGAAACATTATACACAGAAGTGTTGCCTATTTACATAACCACACGTACTACTGTGATATGGTCAGGCAGATATTAACATTGAAAATATAGAAGTCAATATAGTGCATTTGCTTAGTTTAAGACAAGTTAATAGTTAAACACAATCTATATGAACTTAACTATTTAGGTTAGTAAAAATCTAAATAGTAGTTTATTATTTTATTTAAAAAATATTAACCTGCTCTAAAATCATTAGTAAGCAGGTATATATATATAGGTAAATGGAAATTTCTTCTTTGTTGCTGAAATAAATAAGAGAAAATAATGCACTGCTATACTTTGACACATGCGCACAAATGCCCACAAACACACCTTTGCTCAGTATGATGATGCTGGCAACAGAGCTCTAAATCTCATTTTCTTGTTCTAGACACCAGGTCTAAAAATTCACCAGACACACACGCAGGCTAAAGAGAGGAAACATAAACAATGTCACAAGCTCACACAAGAACACACATACAGACACATTTGGCTAAAAATATTCATGGCTATAGAACTTCAGCTCTAATGGGATCACCGTCTGATCTAATTGTGGATTTTGTGGTCATTTTTGAATTTTTTCTCACAGGTTGTTTCTCTTTTTGTCCCTTTTTCTCCATCTCATGTTCTAACCCTCTCTCTCTTCTCTTTGTGCAGTATTGAAAATGCTGACTTGTTTTTGTGATAGATGAATAGTCCATAGATGCTTCTGAATATTTCATGTATTATGCTTAAAAATCAATCCCCTTAGTATTAGGTATATGTGTTCAAATAAAATATGCACTTAGCACATGCTTCTTCCTGCCTGCTATAGATCTATAGATGCTGTGAGGCAACACCTGCTGATATCTGTATTTGTCACATCTTATATATACAGTTGAAACCAGATATTTACATACACTTCAGAAAAATAAAATCTTTACCATCAAACATCAAATCAGAGTAAAATTTGTTTGTTTTACATCAATAAGTATTAGCAGCACGGTGGCACGGTGGTTAGCACTGTTGCCGCAC
>NW_005188351.1:8268-10292 GCF_000239375.1 Pundamilia nyererei
CTGTCCCTGTGTGTTGGCCCTGCGACAGACTGGCAACCTGTCCAGGGTGTACCCCGCCTCTCGCCCTATGACAGCTGGGATAGGCTCCAGGGCCCCCCGCGACCCTGAAAAGGATAAGCGGAAGCGAATGGATGGATGGAAGTATTAGCATTTTTTTTTAGAATTTAATCAAAGTCAGAGGTATGCATACACTTCCTTAGTGTTTGGTAGAATAGCCCTAAACTGTTTCACTTGTCTAAACGTTTCGGGGTATCCTTCCACAAATTTTCTACAATAGTTTGCTGGAATTTTCGCCCACTTCTCTTGACAGAAATGGTGTAACTGGGTCAGGTTTGTAGGCCTTCTTGCTCACACTCACCTTTTCAGTGCCACCCACACATTTTCTATGGGATTTAGATTAGGGCTTCATGATGGCCACTCCAATACCTTGACTTTGTTATTTTTAAACTACTTTGACCACAAGCATAACTCCAAATTAGTTACATTGTCCATTTGGAACACCCATTTGCACCCAAGCTTCAACTTCCTGGCTGATGTCCTCAGATGTTTCTTCAATATGTCAACATAATTTTCTGAGGCTTCAACACTTCCCCCTTTTTTCTTCATATATACAGTTTATTATTATGGCCAAACAGTTAAATTTTAGTATTGTCAGACCATAGGACATGCCTCCATAAATTAAGACTTTGGTTCCCATGTGCATTTGCAAACTGTAGTCTGGCTTTTTATGGTGGTTTTGAAATAATGGCTTTCTTCTCCCAGAGTAACGATTAAGCTCATGGTGGTACAGGACTTGTTTTACTGTGGGTAGTAACACTGTCTTGTTGTCTTATTTTTTCCTGTTCTCCTGTTGTGCTGCTGATTTGCATATTTCACACCAAAAAATGTTCCTCTCTGGGAATCCACCTCCTTCTCAAGAAATTTGATGGTTGTACATTCCCATATTTTTAAACTTGCGTATTATTGTCTGAACGGATGAACATGGGGCCTTCAATCAACAGGAAATTGCACCGAAGGATGAGGCACACAATTATTTTCCTGATGTTTTAGTTGATTTCTCTTGATTATTCTAATGATGCCAAAGAAACAGGCTCTGTTCTTGGGTTGTGCCTTTATATGTATTCACAAGTGTTCCACCAATTGACTCAAATGGACTCAGTTAACCTATCAGAAGTTTCTCGAGCTCAGAATGGAATCATCTGGAGTTTTCTTTTTGTTTAAAGGCACAATGAACTTGGTGTGTGTACACTTCTGACTTTGATGAAAGTAATAAAAAATACATAACAATTTTCTCTCTCTTTATTCTGACATTTGAAAAATACAAAAAATATGTTAATATTTATTGATCTAAAACAAAAAAGTTTACTCTTGCAAACAGGGCCTCTGTATCCAGTAAGGGTCCCTAGGCTAGACCACCCATGCTAACCAAGCCTACCTCGGATATGAGCAAGAGACAGAAAACTGAAGCCATACATGAATAGGATGAGGGACCTATGGATACTTCGATACCTGGCATCCAAATTGACGGCAGAACAACTAGTAGTTCAGTGTTCCAACATTTGGAAGAAGGAACTGCTCCCAAGTCAACACAAGGTACAACAAAAATGCTGCAGCCAAGGGGAGCAAGGAGGATAGGTCACGGGAGATATCTTCATCCCCACTGTAGTTTGGGTACCAAGCCCCAAGTGCAATAGAAGAAGGATTCTTGAGTGCGAGAGGAAATAACCTGAAAGATAGGATCATGGCGAAGCTTGAAACCTGGACCCTCCATAGCTGGTTACCAAGATTGCATGAAGTACCCTCTGAAGGTGTACTGGATTATCTACACTACAGCAGCAGTGATCAGTGAGATGCTTGGCTACAAGATGAAGAGCCTCAAGAAGCATTATCCTCCATCAAATTTCAAATTCAAATTTAAGTATTTATTGTCATTGTCAGAGAACAATGAAATTGCGTTTGGGGCTTCCGTACAACCCGTAAATAAAATAATGAAGAAAATAATAAATACCCCTTAAAACCCAAGT
>NW_005188351.1:43516-45962 GCF_000239375.1 Pundamilia nyererei
TTTTTTAATGAGTGTACGTGATGTGTTGGTTGTATGTTTGTTGTTTGTTTTGACATACTGCGAATCAATTTCCCATCAGGGACAATAAAGTTACCATTGACCATTGACCATTGACCTGCAGTCCATCTGTGTCAGATATAAACCAAGTTTAGGTGGAGTTTATTTTCGTTATGCTGACTTTTTTGTACTGCTACTAGCTAGCATGACGGAGTTTCTATACAGCTGGGTGGTGCTATGTTACTGATGTTGAACTTTATTTTGTTCATAAGGTTAATTATTAGAGTTGCCAACCATCCCGTAAAAAAACAGAATTGTCTCGCATTCAGAGAAAATATTACGCGTTTCATATTGAGGTGAAAAGGAACAGTTTGTCCCGGACTTCAGCTACAATGAAAAAGACACAAAGCTGGAGTTATTCTGTGTTTACGCTGCACACTTGATCCAGAGATGATCCACCTTCCCCAGCCCGGGAAGCAACAGCAGCTCCATACTGCAGTTTTACCAGGTGAGCTTTACACTGAGAAAGATCAACACCAATAATTTTGTAGGCCAAAACAAGTTTTCGTATTGACTGGAGTCGTGTGTTAGCCAACCAGCAGTCTTTTTTGGATGTATATATTTAACAATGACTGCAGTGTTTTTATTTTTCTGTTATTGTAAGG
The DNA here is from genome assembly GCF_000239375.1 of Pundamilia nyererei. Classification (NCBI taxonomy): domain Eukaryota; kingdom Metazoa; phylum Chordata; class Actinopteri; order Cichliformes; family Cichlidae; genus Pundamilia; species Pundamilia nyererei. Next base: position 44,179 of record NW_005188351.1, read on the forward strand.
AACCTTTTAGCAAACCTAAAGTGAAACGTTTGTATCATGAAAGTACTTCCTGTAAACTGATCTTAGTTCCTACACTGTAATTTTCCTTCCTCCAGGTGTTGTAACGTGTGATCTCCAGGGACGTGCAATACGACTGATTTCCTTTATGATCTGATATCATACCAGGCTGTAATCGGTGATACTGATTTGATACTTTGTACAGAAACTTCATGTGTTTGGAAAATCAAAATCAAACTACATCTCTATAATGAATATGAATATGACTTTTTCTTATTATTTAAATATAAAACATCATCATACAATAAATAAAAAACCTGAAAAGTCAATGTCTATATTTTAAAATATTAATATGACTGATTGAAAGTAATAGTGAAGTTGAGAAGCATTTTATTATCCAGCTATCTCATTCATTAAATATTTAAAGTCGTATTATTATTTTTTTAAATCCTACAATGGCATTTTTTTTACTGCAAGTACGCTGTATAATTTAAAGATCTCTAGTCTGAATAATCAAAGCATTAAATGGGATTCCATCGTTTTAAGGATGCAGTGAATTCTTGTTTAAATATTAATACAAAAACCCAAGCAGATGTAAGTCACACTCCCAAATTCATCAACAGCTCCACATTTCTCCCTCCGTACCTGGATAGAGCCTGTCTGCAGCGCCAAAGCACCGCGAGCGATGTCTGTCTTGCCCTAGCAGCTCCTGCCCCTCTCCTCCTCTTCACTTCACCTCATCATAAACTCATCATCACATTCTGTGTTACGCTTTACTTTTGTTTGTGTTTGACATGCTTTGTGGACCTACCACATGTGGCACAAACTGTGTCTTGGCTGTTTGTGGAGCTAAAATAGCTCCACACATGACTCTGCTTACAATCATGAACTGAGTGAGTGAGCACACGTGATGCATTTATACAGCTGTACTTCGGATATCACTGCTACAGGCGAAGGAAGTAGTTCCTACCCATCATTTAGACACAAAACCCTGAGCCTAGACCGATCAGGAACTACGAATTTACCTCAAATTACTAAAATATATATATTATAATATTTTAATATAAGAATTGATTGTAGAACATAAATGTCTGATATCACAAGAATCAATATTTCAGTATCGATGCACACACCTTTAGTGACCTCAGTTTTCTTTGGTATGGCAGAGGCAGAGTGTGTTGTGGTGTATTCTCCTTTAGTATTGTCAAAGGGAAGTTATAAATTGTAACTGTTGTCAGTGTTGAATCAATGGGCACTACACCATTGACGTTTAATACACAAGCCAGTGTCTTATTCAATCTTTTACTGTGTGTCCATCTGTGTATTTGTACTAAAATGTGGTAAAAAAAACCCCAAAAAAACAGAGAAAGAAGAGTTAAAGGATGCAAACAAGGAGGAAAAACTGCAAACAGAAACATTTGGGGCTTCACTTTTGAATCACTGCTATCTGTTTTACTAACAAGACAAGAAAGGAAGTGAAAGGACTTGGCGGGTTCTCATTTAAACACAAACCTGCACATGTTTTCATGAAGACATTTTAAGGGTTTTCAAACTGATTTATTTATTCACTTGTTCTTCACAGGGATAAGTAGAAAACGAGGAGCTGGCTGTGTATTTATTTACACCCACATATGGTTTCACACTCTGTAATGCACCCACTGTGCACAATTATGCATGTATGTGCATAAGTCATTCACTGGTACACGGTGTATATAGTGACACTGAGTGATGATTGCCTAGAAACTCACACACACACACACACACGCGCATGCACGCATGCACGCACA
>NW_005188351.1:45982-47675 GCF_000239375.1 Pundamilia nyererei
CACACACACACACACACACACACACAAACACACACACACATGCACGCACACACACACACACACACACACATGCACACACACACACAGGGAGAATGTCACTCTACAGGTTTGGTACAATGTACGTTTAGAGGGTGTCAGTCGCTGCTTTCAAGTGTGCAGCCTATTTTGTTGCTACAGTGTGGACGAAAGGAGGCAGATTACAAATAAAAGAGCAAAATGTTTTGTTTTTGCTTATTAGTCTATAAGCAAAAAGAAAACACTAATCAGGGAAACCATTAGGAACAGGCAGAGAAACCCAGAAACACAATAACCACACAAGCAAATTGAGAATTTAAATAGACGCATGAGGTAATTAGGGAGTGAAAACACAGGTGGGGAAAATAAGAGATATAAAATAAATCCATAAGAGAAAACCAAAACAAAATAGAGAGCACAAGAGACTACCAAAATAAAACAGGAAGCAATCAAAACCTGAGATGAAATACGGGAATTAACAACAGGACACACAAAGCATGAATAGACCGACCCGTCTTGCAGGCAGTTGTAACAAGAATCATGCTTTGTTGTACCAAACAGGTGTGCTTTCCCTGAGAGGAGCACTGTGGGCTCTCCGTAGGCTCCTCTTGATGATCTTTTATTTAATTATGATTTTTTTAAGTGAATGTTTACATTTGATAAATTAACGTATATTGCTCAAAATAAGTCAAACATCTATTATCATTATGCAGAAGACAAATGTGGATGTTGCTTTAATTACTAGAAATTGCAAAAACGGTCAAATCGAAACCAAAAGCTGAATGAGACCAAGAGCTCACAGCATTATTTCTCTGCAGCTTAAAAACGCTCACCTGAAAATTTCAGTGGAGCTATTATTACGTCAATGCAAAGTATGACTTTGTGCAGTTAGCATGTAAGATCAATGTAAGTGCATTCACACAACAGTACGTAAACCCAGTATACTGTGTGTTGTACATGCAGGACAGTGTAACCTGTATACTGTATGATGAGTGAAGGTGTGTTGCACTGAGGTAACAGCAGCCTTGTTGAACTGTCATTTTTCCTCATTTTATACTACACTGATCACAGAGACAGCGAGAGGGGCGAGACACAGCCACGGTTAAATGTAAGAGGATAGGAGATCTGAGGAGGTTTGAAAGGCAGAAAGAGCCTCTTGCTGCAGGTCAGCCTGTGTACATGTGCCACAGTGTGTACTAGCTGCTTGGTTCTATGTGTGTTTGCAGGTGTTTGTACATTTTTGTGTATTTATCCACAAATGAGCACTTTTCACCCCATTTTGCTGAATATATGCTGTTTTGTGCTCTTGTCCTGTTTGTCCGAGCATGCTGTTAGTGTGAGTGTGGTCTTCTCTAAGAATAGGTAATGACTGTGAGCAAAAGCAAGAAACAGAAACATAATATCAAGATATCTGGTGAATGGAGCTATATTTGAGTTTTCTGTCTAATGATTTTTCACAACAGTCATCAATAGTCATTTCATGGCTCTTCTTACTGTAAGATAAAGACCCAGCAGTAACTATTCAAGGAAAAACATGGGCTTACTTTCACTGAAGCATCCATCCATCCATTCGCTTCCGCTTATCCTTTTCAGGGTCGCGGGGGGTGCTGGAGCCTATCCCAGCTGTCATAGGGCGAGAGGCGGGGTACACCCTGGACAGGTCGCCAGTCTGTCGCAG
>NW_005188352.1:0-3179 GCF_000239375.1 Pundamilia nyererei
AGAGAGAGAGAGAGAGAGAGAGAGAGAAAGAGAGAGAGATGTCATGGTTCTGGATCCTTTTGACCCAGCATTTTTTGATTTCTTGTGTGTTGATGTAATTTGTTTATTATTTAAGGTTAATTTGGTAGTCCTGAATTAGGTTCCCCTTGAAATGTTATGCACATTTCCATGAACCATGCTCTCTTTTTCTTAGTGACTGGGAAAGCAGTTGTGGAAATGGCTTCAACGGTGTCTTTCAACAGGAACAAGAAAAAGGTTCAACTGGGGTATATATACACACAGAAACAATGATAACTAATCAATAGAATTGAAACACCTAGGAACAAGAACTGAAACTAATCAAGAACAATGAGACACAAGAGGTAAAACTAAATACAAGCCACTAGAGACCAGTAACTACCAAACTAAGACAGGGAATGAGTAACAATAACTAAACAGGGAAACTAAGACACAAGAGTAAACAACAATACACGATATTAATAAACCTTGAAATGGAAGGGAAAATTAAGTGAAATATAATTCATTTATACAATTTGCCTTTTGCATGTCCTGTTTGCACTGCCCAACAAAATGCCTCATTTAAATTGTACTGTGGCTACAAAAATGTTTATCTGTTAGTACCATGAATGTATTCATGAAATGTCAGTCGAATCTGTCTAATATAGTGTCTCAAGTTGTGTCAAGTTCCAGTGCAAAGTAATGAGAAGGAATAAAAACAAGAACTTTTTCATTATTAAAGCACCGTGGAATTGCGGTTAATGAAGCAAACATAATTTAGACAACCATTTGGCATCGTCAAATTTCAGAACAAAAAAACAAAACAAAACAACCCAAAGCAAAAAACTAAACAAAACTCTTGATGTAGTTTCTTCCACTAACTGAGACATCCAAATAAATAGTTTGACAGATTCAAACTCTCATTGATTCACAGACTGAGCCACGTATAGACAAACCGAGTGACATATATTCTATTCAAAAATTCAACTGTAGGTTTTGGTTTTGTTCCATTTGTTACATTGCTATTTGAAAATCAAGCATGTTGAGTGAAGTAGCTTTCTAAGGGCATAGGAGATCACATACTTCAAGCAGAAGTACAAAGCATTGTAGGGGTTTGAACTCTTCTCAGGGGAGTTGGTTGATTTCAAATGATAAAAATATCAAAGTTTGAGGTGCAAGCTGAATGGCAAGGAGAATACGATGTACATGTAAGAAGTGTTGAGCCACGGCCCTAGACCCTTAAAACAACTGTCTGGCAGAATATTTGGAGAAGATTCTAAAAAGCTCTAGTGTTTTAAACACTTTTGTAATTGCACCGAACATTGGAACAGGATGCCTAATTTGAGCTGTAAAATAATGCATTGTTGGCGTAATAGGGACTTAGATCCATTTGAATGAGATAAAAAAAAAAACCCATTAGGATTACTGTTGAGATGCATTTCATTAATGGTTTACATTGCAAACAATGCTTCAAACGTTAATGGGTTCTAGTAGTTTTCTTCCACGATTCATACTGATCATCAAGCTTTTCTACAGTGTGATTTGGCTTTGTTCCATTTGTTGCATTTGTACTTGAAAATATAGCATGTTGAGTGAAGTAGCTTTCTAAGGGCATAGGAGATCACATACTTCAAGCAGAAGTACAAAGCATTGTAGGGGTATGTAATGCTTACCACACTGAAAGAAACCTAAAAATTACAATTTGTGATTTAAAGGTATTTTAAGCCTTTTTCACTTTCTTTGTTGCACCCAAAACAAAAAACTGAAAATTCTGTGTAACAGATTTTCATAACAAAGCTTGTTCCGTATTCAGATCTGCAATCTCTCAGTGCACTCTGGACCTTTTTCTGGCATAAATCTGAACATTTAACAGTATTCCCTGAAAGCCCTAATTATTGAATAGTTTTTTTAAAAATATTTAATTTTACAATAATGGATTAAAAGTGTTACATCATCACTGCATATGACTCTGAATACTTTGGCTTCTCTAAAAATGAAAGCTTCAAATCAGAGTTACTTGACTCTGTGGTAAAACTAATTTCTCCTGATCAGGTTTTTTCACGAAGGTCTGCCAATTGTACATGATGATGTGACACCCTCTGAGAAATTGTTCAGGCATTTATTACTCAGAATTATGTAATTCCTTATTATGAGGTTGCACTATAACTTTCCTGAAAAGCCTTCAGTTTCTCAAGAATGCTACAGCTAGAGTATGCATTGGGAGTAGAAAGATAGACGACATTTCTCTGATGTAAGCTCCTCTTCATTGACTCCCTATTAAATTCAGAATTGAATGAAAAAGAATGAAAAGAAAAAAAAACACCTCAAGTGTGATTAAATGCCACAATCCTCTCACTTTTAAATCTACAACTTATTGTTGTGAGCCATTTGACTTGCGCTGTGAAAGGCAGCATTCTTGAATTAGTGATGGGATTTCCGGCTCTTATTAGAGAACCGGCTCTTTCGGCTCAGCTCACTAAAAAGAGCCGGCTCCCAACCGGCTCTTCGGGTTGTTTTGTTGCTTTAATTAATTTATTATTAACAACAATATAAAATTATGCACAAAAGGAATTACTAATGTAAAAAAAAAACCTGTGGTTTTATTCATATATGTTTATATATAAATATATACAGTGGCCCCTAGAGACAAAACACGTACAAACTCCAAAACACACTTCTAGCGTTAACTGAACTTCCAAAACAGAGCTACCTAGATCACTTAAATTACACAATTGAAAGCATATGTGTATTGTTTGTGTATTCATACACAGGCACTCATATATATTCAAATAATTCAAAAAAAATTTCATTTACCTGTTACTACCACACACCAAATCCGGTCGTTGGTACTTCCTGGCTTGTCAAAGGAGCTTGCAAAGAAAAGCGTCCTCTAATCGCCTGAGCCAAGGTGTGAAACTGGGTGTGGGTCCCAATCAGCCAGAGTTTTGGGTGTGTGTTTTGGGTGTGAACACACCCAAAACTCTGGCTGATTGGGACCCACACCCAGTTTCACACCTTGGCTCAGGCGATTAGAGGATCATCAGGGGGGTCCTTTTGTCCCTCTGTGGGGGGTTACTCCCACTAGGTTATATCTGGGACTCTCCACCATTTGACCTTAGAACTGAAGAAGCTTCTCGGATGAGAGGTGAAACGTCTTCAAGCAACTTAAAGAAGTCCAGACG
>NW_005188352.1:3930-5944 GCF_000239375.1 Pundamilia nyererei
CTTGCCCTTATGTTTGGTTTAGGTTGCCTGTGCTTAGTCTTCTCTGCCCGTATGTCCCTCTGTTTGTCCATGACGTCATTATGCCTGTTTACGAGTCTGTCTCTGTCTGGCGTGTGCTTCCTGTTTTATTTTGTAGGTCTGTGTCCTTTGTCAGTGCGTTCAGCTTTGTGCTCTGCCTGTCTCGTCAGTGTAATCAACGTCAGCCGTGTCTCCCAGCTGTTTCCTCTTTGCTCCGTTCACCTCTTGTATTTAGTGTCTGTGTCTTTCCCTACTCGGTGTCGCATCGTTAACGTCTGTTCACCCTCGCTTCCTCTGTGTGCTCCGTTTGCCAGCCAGCCTTCCTGCCTACTTATTCCGTTCTTCCAGTTTAGTTAGTGTTTTTCTGTTCTGCCTCTTACCAGCAATAAAGCTGTGTGTTTTGAATTACTTCCGCCTCAGTGAGTCCTGCATTTTGGGTCCTCTCTTCCTGCCTGCCCACACTCAGACATGACAGTTGTCCCTGGCTCTCTTTCTCTGTCTTTCCCTCCGCTCTGTTCCTGCGAGTGTAACTACCGCCCCTCCCCCCTCTTCCCAGCGCAAAGCACAAGGCTCGTGTGTGGAGTGAAGCGGAAAAAAGTGCGAGAGAGAGGGTGAGAGATAGAAGAAAAAAAAAACCCACGGGTCGCGTCGTTCACTTCAAAGATTCTGCTCTAAGAGCCATTTTGTTCGCGACCAACACATCACTACCTTGAATCTCTGACATCTCAGACAGGGAGGGAATAATTGTAAGAGTTTGATGCATTAAGTTCAATATATGACAAATAAAATAGAAGTTAATAGTGCAAAACAGTAAATAGCTTATAAGGCTTCAGTATTACTAGTTTGTGAACACACAAAATATGTTCTGCGGATGTCTGTTCACAACCACACTATTAAACCACACAATTAGTCATATGCTATTTAGTATGTTATTTAGTCATAGATTTATAAACTCCATATAGATTCTTTAATAATAATAAAAAAGTCTAATGTCCATCCATTGATTGGGATCTTCATATTCAAATTGAATGCTAATCCCTGAGATTCACATCACATATATGTGTTATTAGAAAATGTTTCTCAAATAAATGACTATCTAAATTGTTGAGTTGTTTATTGAAAATAGTATGACATTATCATTTATGTATGTATATAACAGGTATATAAAAATAACGTTTTGCCTGCAGTATAACAGTGATGGATGTTAACAACCTTACCAAAGCATTAATTTTAACACAAAATTACCTTTTACAATTTCTGAAGTCCGAGATAAATGTTTTTAGCCCCAATGTCAGGCATCTTTTCCAGGCAAATATTTAATTTGGAATACTTGATGTAATCATTGTTTGTAATATTATACATTTATTGAAAATTTGAAATGACTCCATGTTTTGTTTCCAAATGATCAAATTATTTATTTATTTTCCAACTTTTTATAACAACAAATATTTATTTTACCTTTTTGAAATGTTGTATCTTCCAACACACACATCTATGATGGCTGTTTGGAATGACACTAAAAGAGGGTAAAATAACAATATTCCTGCAACATGAAGCACATGCAGCATTAAGTTAAAGTCCTTTATGTGATGATGTATTACAATATATTACAAGGTAGGGATGATGATATGTAAAAGTTTGAGTAGGGAATAGTTCAATTGGTTCTGGAAACAAAGGCATTCTTGGCTCTCTCTGCTGGTGTGCCACTGGTAACTGATCTGACAGCACTACTAATCATCTGGGCTCCAGTCTCTTCAACACAAAGGAAACTCATCGTGCATTCACTCCGATGTATTTGGATGGGATGGATCCTAATGGCATGGATCTGTAAGGCCAACCAGCTTGAAAGCAATAGTTCTTTGAAGTCTCCTGGCTGCATCTGTCAATGCTGTGCTAACAAAAGAATCAGAATCAGAATGGGGTTTATTGCCAAATGTTGAGCAGGTTTACAACATTAGGAAATTGCTGCGGTGCTTCAGTGCAAACATGGTGTCAT
>NW_005188352.1:42925-47639 GCF_000239375.1 Pundamilia nyererei
GAGCCACTAGATAAATCAATCCGAGAAACCACTCTGGCGGATTGGATGAATCGATTGTTGATAAACAGAGAAGTTGTTTTGAACAATAAACTGCAGCAAGACTCTTTTTCACCTATTTCTTGCAGGTTGAAGCCAGGTAATTGGATCCTTGTCCGAGTACTCCAAAGGAAAAATTGGAGCTCGCCACTGTGGGAGGGTCCATACCAAGTGCTTCTGACCACTCCAACTACCTACAAAATAGCGGAGAGACCCTCCTGGATACATCAGAGCCACTGCAAAAAGGTTGAGGTCCGAGAGGATTCCACTTCCTCTCTAGTAAGGGAAGGTTTCACCCTCACTTGGTTGCTTCAGTGGCAAGGGGGAAGTGCTGATTGAGCATTGCTTGCACTTCAACCTCCAGCCATTGGCCAACTCTAGGGTAACCAAGTAGTAGGGTGTGACGGACCTGTACGCAGCCAGAACCACTCCATGTGTTATCAACAAGAGAAAGGTAACAGACCCCTTGGAAACACCACAAACTGTGTCCAAACTGCAGGCCATGCAGAGGGTGCCCCTGTGAATATGAGTGGACCTTCTAACGGCACGTACTGGGTGCAAGGAATGGCCTGGCTATGTGGACAACGGGCATATTTCATACTGCCCCCAGGCTGGACAGGAACATGTGCTCCTATATTTCTGTCAGACCGCACTTTCAGGATGACCGCAGTAAACATCACTTCTATAGCATGCCGGAAAAGAAGATCAACGTTCCCTAAACTTCAACTACATGACCCGTTATGGGGAAGCGACGTACCCAAGGAATTCAAATTATGGACTACCGGACAGAAAGTACTCCATTCATTGTTCCCCTGGGTGGGAACTGGAAAAACATGCTGAGGATTGAAACTCTGGACTACCGTTTTGAACTCTTCTTGAACGCTTTGTGTAAGATCAACGAACAGCAGAATCAGGAAATTGATGCATTACGGATTGCAGTGATGCAACATCAAGTAGCTCTGGACATGATACTAGCAGAGAAAGGGGGACTTTGTGTCCTCTTCAACAACACCTGCTGCACTTACATACCAGACTATGTACACTTATCAAACATGACTGACACCCTGAATGCCTTGAGACAGATCCAGGAGGCCCAAAATCAGGACTATGTAAGTGATACAAGTGACTGGTTTTCTTGGCTTTACACTGGCTCCTGGCTACTAGTGATGGGTCATTCGCGAACGAAATGGCTCTTAGAGCCGGTCAATTTAGAAAGGTACAGTAAAGTAAATGAGTGAAGCAACCAAGAAAACAAGCAAAATCTGTAACCACTTCAATTGTATTGACAGTACAAAGGCAGAGTGTAGAGTCTGCAAGAAAAGAATTTCATATACAGCTGGCTGCACAAACAATATGCATAGGCACCTGAGAACTGTCCACCCATCAGTGCAATGGGGAAAAAACCCACAGTCAGTTGAGGGTGATATAAATGAAGGTGCTAGTGTGTCTACTGCAACTGTTGCTGCTCCTTCTGCTGCAGTATCTGAAGCATCATGCAGTATACCACCTAAACCAAGCCAGAGCTCAATGCGACATTTTTTGCAGAAGTCTGTGACCCCAGCAAGACAGAACACAATTGATGAAGAACTGGCAAAAATGATAGCACTTGATTTCCAACCATTTTCTGTTGTGGATGATAAGGGATTCAGGACTTTTATACATGCACTGAATCCCATGTATGTAATTCCAAGCAGGAAGGCTCTCTCCCAAAAAATCATCCCAGGCATACATGAAAGAGAACGTGCATCACTGCAAGAGAGGGTTAAAAAAGCCACAGCAGTGTGTCTAACAACTGACAGCTGGACATCCCAAACCACCACATCCTTCTTGTCAGTTACGTGTCACTTTATTGAAAATTATAAAATGGTATCCTGTCTTCTGGATTGTTTTGAGTTCAGCGACAGACACACTTCTGAGAACTTAGCAGAAGAGCTGCTCAAAGTGGCAAAAGAGTGGGATGTGGAAAACAAAGTGGTTTGCTGTGTTACTGACAATGCAGCTAACATAACAAAAGCAATTAAAATCCTGAAATGGACCCACCACCCATGTCTTGCGTACACAATTAACCTTGTTGTGAGAGATGCTTTGAAGGTGATGAAGCCAGCTGTGGACCAAGTGAAGGCAATAGTGGAATTTTTCCACAGCAGCACAACAGCAACACACAAGCTCAAATATACCCAACAACAGATGGGCATGTCTGAGCTAAAGCTCAAACAAGAATGTATCACAAGATGGAACTCAACCTTTCATGTGCTAAAACGGATTCTGGAGTCCAAGGATGCTGTCATCTCTACCCTGGCAGTTATCAATGCACCAGTCGACCCCCTGAGCCACGAGGAATGGGAGGTAGTACAGGAGGCATGCACTGTTTTGGAGCCATTTGAGCAGGTCACCGTGGAGATCAGTGCAGACAGGTGAGTGTGCAAATGTTATTGCATTATTATTATTATTATTATTATTATTATTATTATCATTATTATTATTATTATTATTAGTAGTAGTAGTAGTAGTTAGTTGCATTGCTGGTTGCATTGCTGGTATGAAAAGTAGATTAGACATGATCATAAATAATAATATACTGCTGAATTTTAAAAAAGCATAATTTTGAAACTTGTTATGTACTCTTTTTCAGCCATGTCACAGCCTCCAAAATGTTAATTCTGTGCAAGGGTCTGCAGAGAGTGACAGCTGAACACCAAACCAGAGTAACTACAGGAAAAGTGAAAGAGTTGGTGGATGCTCTCTGTGCATCCATTGACAGAAAATTCCATAGAATGGAATATAATGATGTTCTCTCTGAAACCACCATTCTTGATCCAAGATTCAAGAAGCTGGTCTTTAATGACAACAGAGCGGTGGATGAAGCTCTTCAGAGAATAACTGTAGCAGCAAGATCCAGCTAACCAACTCCACTGCCAGGGGACCAAGAGGGAGAAGAGGCAGAAGAAGATGAACAAAAGGAGTAACAAGCATCTGCTGTTTGGAGGTTCTTTGAAGAAAAAGAAAGTAGAGACACTACCAGAAGGAATCCCTCAGCAGATGCAATACTGGAAGTGAGATCCTACATTGATGAGCCCCTTTGCCAGAGAAGTGCAGATCCTCTGAGCTGGTGGGAGACAAAGGCTTATACTTATCCACGTCTTACCCAGGTGATGATACGGAGACTTTGCATTGTAGCAACATCAGTCCCCTCAGAGAGAATCTTCTCCAAAACAGGACAGATAATGAATGACAGAAGAAACTGGATCAGATCCTCAAAGCTAAGGCACTTGATATTCCCGAATGCCAACCTTTCCCTTAATTAAAGATCTGCTTGTTCATTTTTTCTTTTTGTTTTGCATATTTTAATTGATATTTTATTGTGTTGTGGTTTGTAGTGTTTTGTGTTCTTTTGTTTTGAATTGGTTTAAAAGGAAAAAAGCTGAAAATTTAAAAGATAAAAAGTTGAATTGTAAATAGTTGGTTTTTATACTTTATAATTTTTTTTTACATTTTGTGTGCTGTGAATAAATACAAGAATATTTATATGATAAACATTTATAAATAAAAAGACATTTTATATATTAGCAGTTCATTGTGTGCATAATTTTATATTATTGTTAATAATAAATTAATTAAAGCAACAAAACAACCTGAAGAGCCGGTTCCGAGCCAAAAGAGCCGGCTCTTTTTAGTGAGCCGAGCCGAAAGAGCCGGTTCTCTAAAAAGAGCCAGAAATCCCATCACTACTGGCTACAGGTGCTAAAAAGACTACTCATCGGAGTTGGAATATTTTTACTTTTATTTTGTGTCTTTATAACATGTATCCTGCCATGTCTAAAACTCATGATTAACCGCATAATATAAGAATTAACTCATGGGGACTACTCTTCCCTTATTGAACTTTGCCCGGGCGGGTACTCCTTCGTCAGTTGGCTGCGGACTACTGGTCGTGGCGGAGGACTGGCTGTGGTGTATCGAAACTGGTTTCACTGTCGCTCATTGATGGTTGAAAAAATGTCAACGTTTGAACTACAGCTGGTTAAAATTGGAATAAAAGATCCTTGTTACTGTGCTGTAGTTTATCATCCACCTGGACCTAACATTCAATTTTTAAAGGAATTCAGTGACTTTTTATCTTCCATCTTGAAGTTGTCTAGATTGCTAATAATTGGTGATTTTAACATGCACATTGATGATGACTCTGACCTCTTTGCCAGAGGTTTTCTTAGCATCATGGACTCTTTTCATTTCACACAGCATGTATCTGGCCCCACCCACACCAAAGGGCACACTCTGGACCTTGTTTTTACTATTGGCTTAACCATTGACTGTATTATTTCTGAGGATATTTTTATTTCGGACCATCATTGTATTATATTTAATTTGTCTTTTTATTGGCCTCCTCCTCCTGAGCGTTGTGCTTTTAACTCGCGCGTTTTAGATTCTTCTACTGCTTTTTTTTTCTGATGTTTTTAATTTGGTTCTGCCTGCTTCTAATGATGTTGATTTATTAACAACTTTTTAATAATTAGTGTCTTTCTATTATCGATAATATTTGCCCTATTAAAACTAGACTAGCCCCTGTTACAAAACCCTCGCCCTGGATAAACGACCGCATTTGCTGTTTAAAGCGTGTCTGTCGTAAAGCTAAGCGTTTCTGGAGAAAGACTCGTTTACAGGTTCATCTCTTTCCTTT
>NW_005188353.1:0-5914 GCF_000239375.1 Pundamilia nyererei
GTTTTAAAGGTAGAAAAGCCAAATGGCTGCTCTCGGGGGACTCTAAGTGCTAGGTGATGTCTGATGAAGTTGAGACCTGTGGAAAGATGTATGGTTTTCAAAAGAATTAGGTCTGGTCATTATAGTGCTGTATACACTGCCAAACTACAGATGTTTGGCAAGAAGATTTGATCACACTGGAGATGTTTTTTACTAACTCTTGTAGAAAAACAAAACCCTGTCATTCATATCCCGCACAAACGGTTTGCAATGAATTCCAGATTAAGTTTAAAATAAGAATGCGTGCAAGGCTAAGCAGTGCCAGCCAATAGATCATCCTGTTTGGCTGTTACTCTGGGAAAAGATGAGAAAGACATTGATGGAAGCCATGACTGGAGCTGCGATGTAGCCTATATAATATTTATATTGTACGAATGTGATAATTATGTATATTGTAATGACGTGATATTATATTGTTCAAACGTGAAAGGTATATTGTACTAACATGATAGTATATTGTACAAACATGAAAAGTATATTGTTAGAACAATATACTTTTCTATTTTTCTTTTGGCTGGGTGGCAGCTCTACGCTTCCGTATCCGAGGCTTTTCAATGTGGCCTCACAAAATTGTGACGACTACAACAACCATGAAAAGAGTTGGATGGACACTGCTGCTCAATTGCAGCTGCCTGGTCAATGTTTTTCATTAGTAATTTAGCAAAGTTGATGGTGGTGGTGTGTATGCGTCTGTAAGACAGAGAGAGGGAGAGCGAGAGACAGATTAGGGATCTGATCACCACACAGTAAAGACATTGTCTTAACTTTTCTTTTCTTTTCTTGTCTTTTGTGATGGGTGAACTTTAATCATCTTCTTATCATAACTAAGTTGTTTGCACATTAACACTGTAACTTTCACATAATGCTGTTACCTAGGTGTCCTGATCCAGCAGATGGCACAGTAGAGCTGCTTCAAAACGGCGTCTCCACCGTAGCCCGTTTCTCATTCAGGATGTTCACCTTTACCAACTATACCACTTTACCAAACGCGAGACAAGTACTCTTGGACTACGAGTGTGGATACTAATGTGGATGCTGATGTTAAATGACAATGATAATAAAAACAATATGACAACCTAATTTAATTGAGGAATGTCTTTTTATTTACAAATTTTAGCATAAATAAAATATTAATCTTGCATCTTTTAGCAATAAAAGGAAAAATTTTCATTTTTGTCAATGTCTAGCTTTAGTAATGATTAAAAAAAAACAATGTGACAACAATGAAACATTCATTTTGTCATCTTTTAGCAATAATAGAGAAACTTTTTTTAGTAGTCATAAAGTGAACAAGTTTTAATGTCATCTTTCAATGTCATCTGGAACCAGGTGTGTCCCAGTGGAAGGCTGTGGCTGCCAATATGATGAATTCTACTATAATGGCTTGGTAACAATAAATACATGGTGTACTTTGCTATTAACTTTGATCATTCTTTCTCCTTTAGTTAAATTTTCTCACACAGGCTGGCGAATCCTTCTGGACAGACGGTTGCTCCCAGAGATGTGAATGTCACGCTCCAAATGACCTGTGATGTTCTGCTGCATCTTGCACTCCTAAACAGCAGTGCTCCATCAGAGACGGCCAGCTGGGCTGTTACGATGCCATGTCCACCTGCACAGTGTGGGGGGATCCACACTACATCACCTTTGATGGAGCAGTGGCTCATTTCCAGGGAACTTGCTCCTACATCATCACTGAGAGCACAAACCACGACACCAACGAAACACAGTTACAGGTGATAGCCACCAACAATCACCGTGGAAACAACCGTGTATCATTTGTGTCAGCAGTGGACATATACCTCTCAAATCATCCAGAAAGTGTGCACATCAGGATTGGACCCAATAAAAGAGTAACGGTAAACACTAAGCACTAACACTATTTGGTACCTGCCACCTGCACTCTCACCCTGAGCCATTTTTCACTTGCTGTGTCTATGACCTCTGCCTCTACACTCCAGCTAATGGCATGTTGTGTTCTGCTGTCTCAGCCTATGAGAAAACCTGCTCTGTTTTTGGGCTAGACATCCCTGAATAGCGCTCTGGTTTGCTGTGAAGTAAGTTTGTGCTGAACAATTAAGTGATGTCTTCATCATAGAGCTTGTCAGTTTTCTTTGAAAGATTGGCTTTCGTTTATTTGATCCTTGTCCCTATGCCTCTGTAGAGGAGTCCGACCCCTGTTAACAGCTGGACGCAGAAGGGGCGAGACCACCAGCAAGGAGTTTACATCTACAGGGAGGGTGTGGCTCAAGTGGTAGCATGGGTTTTCCAACACTGGGAAGGTTGTTTAACTCCAGATTCCTCCACTCCACATCCCAAAGTATCCTTGGGCAAGATACTAAATCCCAAGTTACTCCTCATGCATCCACTGTTGTGTGAGCCTGTGAATGTTTGAAAGCACGTAGGCATTGATAAAATGTGCTGTATGCACAAATTAATGTGTGGGTGATTGGGTGAATGAGACAGAAACAGATTTGAGTGCTGAGTAGAAAGATGCAATATAACTACCGGTCTGTTTACTACTTGTCAAAGCTACAGTTTTTTGAGAGGGGTGGGGGTTGTCACACATCAGTGTTACATATTTTAATGTTCATGGATGTTAAATTGCAAATATCTACAGCTAGCACAGCATTCACAGCTAAATGTAAACGCACTACATTGTAAGCTCATAGTTTACATCTGTAAAAATGGAAGTGAACTGGATTCACTATTAAAATGTAAAATTTTTATTTTTGGGAAGCTCTTGAGATAAAATGATAGATAAAACATATTTACAATCATTTGGTAATCAGCCCATTTTTAGCATTATTATGTGTTTTATACCATCATTAGGAAGAAGATTGCAACCGGTCAAGGACAGTACAGCATGAGAATGATCCCCTTCCAGGACCCTGGCTTCCGCTTCCACTTCAGGAGTAACACAAACATAGAAATGGAAATAGATCAGAGGTTAAATGTGGAGGTGCAAACAGAAGGAGTGGAT
The DNA here is from genome assembly GCF_000239375.1 of Pundamilia nyererei. Lineage (NCBI taxonomy): Eukaryota > Metazoa > Chordata > Actinopteri > Cichliformes > Cichlidae > Pundamilia > Pundamilia nyererei. The sequence continues at coordinate 3,023 of NW_005188353.1, forward strand.
CAAAGCCAGATCTCCACCATTCGGGACTCCTGCTGGGCCACACCAGTCAACATGCCAAACTACCCCATCTGCCCATCTTGTTACTGCAGAGTAAGAGAAGTTCACCTTGTCTTAGTATACTTTATTAAAAACTTGAAAGAGTCAGCCCCAGACAGACCTCTCCTCGGTTTCTCCACCAATTCTTCCTCATAATGAATTCTGCTACTTTGCTTTATAATCTGGGATATTTAAATGTCTTCCAGGGGTCCCAATGAAGCTGATGGAACAGTAGAGCTGATTCAGAACGGCATCTCCACTGAGGCCTGATTCTCCTTCAGGATGTTCACTTTTACCAACTATTCATCCATTTACCTTCATTGCCGGGTCCACCTGTGTCTTTTGAGATACAATTGTACAGCTGTATGTACCAATGTTTTTAATTCGTATTGTTTTCATTTTTATTGGTTTTCATTCTTGTGTACAAATTTGAAACTGTTAAATCAGCAGAAGCCTATAAACATTTTTTTTTTCCCCTCAGCGCTGTTACCTGGGCTACCACAGGCGAGTCCGGAAGGACACATCTTTTTATGACACTTCATCCATCTCACTTGGACCGCTTGTTCCAATTCCAGGGAGCAGAGGTACATTGAAGCTCTCATGTCTCCTCAACTGTACTCTTATAGATGACATAAAGTTTATGGACACATTAAATGTAACCTTTGGTTCTTCTCTTACTGACCCAGTGATCCAGTTAAGCAGTGGTCAAAGTCAGTTGACACCTCTGCTGGCCCTGCTAGCCAGTTTGATCCTAGCCAACATGCTGGTAACCCTGCTGGTCAAACAGCTTGCTCCTAAAACTCTGGTATAGAAACAAACCAAAACTCTGAAGATCAAAAATTATCCATATTTTTTTTTGTAATTATTTATTATTCAGTTACTTTTCACTGGTATTTTTCATCTAAGTGTTTTTTTTTTCTTGAGGTGTGTTTCTGTACTTGTGGTAAGGTATCCAGTAAATTGGCTTTAAATCTAAATGACAAGATTAACCTGTTCTTGGTTTCTGTGTGCAGATTTTTATAATTAAATCTGTCACAATTAACATAATGATGTGTAATCAAGGGCAAATCAAAAGGACAGTTGGTTTCAGTCGGTTTCCCCAGCCTAAAAAGAGTGCCATTCAGACAACAATGACCTGTTCTTATTCTACTTATAATTATCTCCTGCCTATTTATTCCTCTATTTCTTGTAACTTCTACTGTGTTTTGCACTCTATATGAATGTCTCCCTTTTACTGCATTTTCCATAAATTCTTACTTTCTTTCCAAACTATACTTGTCCCTTCAGATTTCGACAACGGAATCTGAATATCAACATCTACTTTTTTAATAGCTTCTTTAGTCAACCTATCTGATCATTCATTACCCACAATACCTATATGAGCCAGAGTCCACATTATTAATATATATTTTTTTCACACAATCTATGATGAGCAAAAAGAACTTCATACAGAATTTGCTGGTGGCTACTTGTGTTTCCATTTTCAATGCTTAACAATGCTGACGATGAATCACTACAAATTATTATTTTTGAAATTCTACTGTCTTCCACCCATTCTAAAGCCAAATAATATTGTGCATAACTCTACTGCATATATATTCCAGAATGATAACTGCCACACTAGTTGCTTCAGTTTTTGGATCTTTCAATCCATCTGTAAATAGTCACTGTACTTGTTCTGCACTTGATTATAAAATTCTTGACAAATATCTGTTGTCATTTTTCTCTTCTTAATATCCGATAATGATCTATCTATTTTAATGTATTTCCATGTAGGCCTTAAACCCACCCAACCCACCAAAAACTATTTTTAAAATCTTTTCCTCTTTCCCAACACTTTCCTAACAGGATGATTTTTATTATGACCTTTCAAATTTATCCAATCGTTAACCATTAACTGTTGCCTTCTAATATATAGTGGTATTTCTCCTGATTCAACTTCAGGGCAATTTTTTCCTTCTTCTTCTTCTTCTTCTGACTTTTATTGGCGGTTGGCAAACAACAAAATGGTGCATTACCACCACCAACTGGTATGGAGCGTGGACTGGAACGTCGATAAAAAAAAACTAAAAAAAAAAACCTCAAATCCTCCCAAACAATTTAGTGTCTTTTGCAAACTGTAATAAGGCATGTTAACTTTCACTTCTTGACTACTTTTGCAGTAATTTAATAAGATCCAGTTTCATTTTTATGCTGCTGAGGTTTTGGGTCAGTTGTCTTCTCTCCACCTGATACTTCTGACAGTGTAATATAACATGTTCTATAGTTTCCTCTTCTCCACAGTAGCCACATTTCCCTGTATAATGTTTCCCTATCATGAATACTGTAGTGTTCAAACCAGGATGTCCAAATCCTATTCTATTTTTTTTGTTTTTTTGTTGTTGTTTGTTTTTTTTGTTTTTGCCTGTCCCGTTAGGCTCTTTTGCCATCAGAATTATTGCCTAAAGGCGAAGAAAGATGCCCAACGGATTTACTTTACCAAATGGACCATCCCAGCCTTGCCGTAATGGTCTATTTGATTCACTTTTTATTGTTTATTTTATTTTATTTTCACTTGCTAAATACGGGACAGACTTGACTGGGGAAAAGAAAGGGGAGAAAAAAAGAGGGAAAGAAAAACAGCGGGGAGGAGGGACGGGGGAGAGGGGCAAAAAACAAAAACCAACAAAATAAGCAGACAAAAAATACATATATCAATTACCTGGATCACCTGTTGAGAAAGAAAAAAGATAAAACAAGCAGAAGGGAAAAAAAGAGCAACATAATAAACAACATCATGATGATCTATGGGAATATAACAGTAAATACTAAATATTGTCCAGCACGTAAGATCGACAGCGCACAGTGTGCTTTGAG
>NW_005188353.1:36158-37835 GCF_000239375.1 Pundamilia nyererei
AATGCCATCCGTATCCTAGGGGCTAAGTCGCCACGGGTGGTGCGTCGTAGGACACTTAGGTTGCTTCGGCAAACGCCGCATCGGAGCGATGTTATCCAAACCCGAGCAGGAAAACGTGCCACAGGAATGGCAGGGTAGACTTCATGGTCAGCCGAGCAGATCCAACGGCGGGTGAGCAACTTAGCATCAGAGCGCTCCTGGGAAGGAGGAAAAGAAAAGAAAATATCCAGCCTGTGGCTCTGGCATTAAAGTAGACCCTGAGGCGAACGCGACTACCGCATTTCCTATAGCGTTTCTTGTGTAGATTCGGAATAGGTAGGTGGAGGAAGCCGGTCGGAGGGTCCGGTCGGGGCGCGGTGGCGTCACCCAGGTTCCAGCAAGGATCAGACCGAGAGGAATGAGAGAGTCTTAGATTTAAAAGTGTTTGCCTGCCGTATGTAATCAGTGCACAACCATTAGATGATCATACAACTAAAAGGATAAAAAAATACAATGCCAAGGTCCATAAAGAGCATAGAGAGGGTAAAAAGCAGCGAAGCAGATGTAGCCGAGGACGGCAAGCCACGTACACCGGCGCCATCTTGGATACATAGGAACAACTAGTAAGCCTGCAGTGCGAGAGTGAATTGCTCTAATGGGGTGATATGGTACTATAAGGTCTTTAAGATAAGATGGGGCCTGATTATGTAAGACCCAGAATGAATTCAATTCTGGGTTTAACAGGGAGCCAGTGAAGGGAAGCCAAAACAGGAGAAATATGCTCTCTCTTTCTAGTCCCTGTCAGTACTCTTGCTGCAGCATTTTGGATTAACTGAAGTACTGATGAACTAGTTTTTCAGTGTCATCGAGACAGAATATTTCCAATTTTGGAGAGACTGTGCAAATGGAAGACAACTCCTTTGACAACTAACATCTACACTAATATCAAATGAACTAGAAGCTCAGTGTTAAAGAAGCAACTGCTATCATAACTGGAGACTCATGAAGTACAACGCAAATACTAAGGCAAGGTCAGGTCAGCAGAGAGTTAATCATCCTCACACTCCAAGATTGAGCATCTAGAACAACTGGTGTGTTGCAGGCGTTGAATGCCAGAGCAGCTGATCTGAAAGAGAAAATTGCGGCTAGGCTGGAAACCTGCACCCTTCGTGGCCAATTATTAAGAGTACCAGAAGTACCCAAAAGTCTACTAGAAGATTTGTATGCAACATTGCAGACAATTCCTACTGGGAACATCAGTGAAACCAACCAGTTTATCTACAACACAACAATAGTGGCTGGCTAAAGATTTCAGCTAACCAGCTGGACATAGTAGTGGTGGAGAATTAAAGGAAGAACTGATAGATCAAGTGATAGCAATATCTGAAAGAAGGAACACAAGACATTTGAGAAATACATTTGCAAGGATTACCAGTGTTCAAATGTTCCTCAACTTGTTTAATTACAGCAATTAACTGGCAGCTATTATGTTTAAACCTGTTTATCCACTACTACTCTGTCAACATAGAGTGGTATGTTGTTTTTTCCATTACACAGAGTCAAATGCGGCACAATGCCAGAGTTTGCTTCTTGGAAATGAGGTGCTTAAACACATATTCATTTAATTGAGATGATCTTTCAAGATTATTCCCTACAGAAATCTGGTTCCTGCTGTTGGCAGAAGACTTGAACTTGAAC
>NW_005188353.1:39327-40904 GCF_000239375.1 Pundamilia nyererei
GTTTACTACCGTTAGAGGGACACACAGCTGGCGAAATGATGTTTGAGTACAGTTGTGTGGGTTTGAAACTGATCATGATCTGCTGCTTACTGGCTTCAAAAAAAATATCTGGCCCAGATAAATTCCTCGGTTTGAAAATCTGGCCCAACTAACTTCGTAGTTGAATAGGCATGGTCTACATCATCGTGCTTGACAGTCGCGATGAGGCATGCTGTGATGTGCTGAGTTTGGATTTAGCCAAATGTGGCATTGCGCATTATAGCCAAATATTTCCATCTTGGTCTCTTGTGTTTAGGTCTTGTGGTTTATTCAGATTCAACTACAAATTTAAACCATGTTGCCATGTTCTTTATAGAGAGAAGAGGCTTTCTCCTGACTACCCTTACAAACAACCTTCTGCAGTTTCTCAGAGCTTTGCGAAACCTGACTTTTAGGATAAATTTGCTGGGATACCCACTCCTGGGAAGTTTGGCAGCTGTCTTGAACTTGTGAATAATCTTTCTCTTCTTTCTCTGTAGATTAATAAACTTTTTTAATGGCCTTCTCCTCCCAAACTGAAGTGCAGCTCATTTCATTGTTGTAACATGCAAATGAAAACTATTTGTATAGACTTGCTGATAATGAATTAATAAAGTGCATTTTATTAGCTGGCTGATATTACCATCATACTCACGTGCAAGCAGTAAGGATGCTTTATTTTTTACAGCACAACTGCTCATGATGACATATTGTTTTGTTAAATAAATAATGAGACCGTGTGATATGTCATATATTGTTGTTCATCTAAGGTTATATTTACTTCATTTTAAGACCTGTTAAGGGCCAGGTCTTTTTAAAACTATTGTTACTTTGAGATCATGCATAAAACTTCACAATATAAAGACGTTGTATTTTCTTTTTACCATGGTTGTATGGTAAACTACAACACATGACCTGCCTGTGTGTTTTATTACGAATACTGGGTTTTGATAGAAGATCAAAATAATAGTTTTCAAATGGACATTTTGAATGACTTTATGTTGACCTTTAGATTTCCTGTAACATCACTGAAATTAATGTTTTCTTTTCCACTCGCATCATTACTCTTATGCTCACATTTAACCTGTGTCTAACGAACTTTTAGTCTCTTAAACAACACATGTGGTTCTCTGTGCTCTGTGCTTCTTTTCTGGGTCCCCCTCCTCTAGTTGGTTCCGTTCGGTCTGGGGCTTGCTTCATTCTCGCCAACCCTTGTGGTCGCTGTTGTCCTGAAATCTCCTGTACAGGAAACAAAACAAAACGCCTCTCTCTGCTACACCTCAATAATCTACTGTGTTCATCTATTGTTCTCTTAATTATTCAAAGTTGGTTCAAAATATCATGTTCTGGGCTCTATCCTTTATATTAACTTTACTTAACCTTTACTTAATCTTAATGTTCCTTATGTGTGTGAGCAACACTTTTCATTTTATTAAACACACCCAGGGTAAGATATACACCATCACCATATCAGCATAAAAACAGACAGAGATGTTCCTCTTTCTATCACATTCTTCCATTATGATTCCTGGAGACTTACAATTTCTTGACTCTACTTC
>NW_005188353.1:43226-45081 GCF_000239375.1 Pundamilia nyererei
AGTGAATGTTGAATTGACGTGATGGTTTTACCGTCGTTGTTGCACAAACCGACGCATAAAACAGCCTCTTGTCCATCCAGACTCTTATTTTAAATATAAGAGAAATAGAGAACTCCAAGAAGAAACAAAGATAGCCATTACACCATGTTTAGATTTCACTGATATCGCACAGTAATGCCTATATTATTAGCTGAAAGTATTTCAGTGCACATCAACATTTAAACTTCAAAACATCTTCTGTTCTATAAGCTACTTAACAAATTGTGTACATATACATGTTGCATACCCACTTTTTTATTTTTGTATATTCATTCTCCAGGTTTGATTTTGAGTTATGGCGGGTCAAACCCTATTGTTTTTGCTGCTTTTGGTGATTATAGGTGAGTATCAAATAAAATCAGCCTAATGATTTATTGTTGTTGTATTGATTAGATTATTGCTGTTTAACGATGTGAGGATTCTAAGATTTGTATTCAAACACGTGCTTATTGTGATAGGTCATGTGAGTCCTCAGACAACAAGTAAGTGAAAGCTTTGATCACCTCTCTATAATTTATTAACATTCTCTTGAAGATCTATCAGAAAACACTAACAGTAATCCAAACTTTTTCCTCTGGCATCAAAATAATTTTAGCTGCACATTATTATAATATAAGAGTTATCTCATCAGGTGGCTTTTGAATAATCTGATCTGAGTTCAGTCTGAGGCCACCACCTCCTTATTGGTTGTTGTTTTTTAGTTCTATAGTGTATTGTTTTTGTGTTCTGATTCATTCTTCCTGCTATGACAGGCCAAAATGCTTTCAAAAGGATTTATTCTGGTTCTTCATGCTGTACAACCCCAATTCCAAAATAAAGTAATGGAATTGGAATCTAAACAACGATTTGCAAAGTGTTCCTTCATTTTTTCCTTTTTAGAATCACAGCTTTTATAAGATTTGTTGCTGCCATTAAATTTGAAATGAACCAATATATTTTTTTTAATGGTACAGTTCTAAGTTCAAACTGTTTGTGTGTTTAATTTCAAATACATTGAAGTTTCTGAGATTTGCAAATAACTTCAATGTATTTTTAGTTACCTTTTTGACAGTAACTTTTTTGGAATTGGGGTTGTATTTATTAATACACTGTATCTGCAGCATAATGGGGCAAATCCCTTTTTTACTCCTTTAAGGTATCCTCTATCCAATATCTGGAACAACAAGCGCTGCTTCAGACGATGGAAGTTCTCCTCTTATTGTCCTACAGCGTGCTTTCCTGTATTTTGGACAGTCGTATAATCAGATTTATGTAAGTAAATTATGTTTTGGAAAACTCAAACATCTTTGTTTTATACATCTGCATTTTAAATGCAGTGACAAATCAGTTACAACCACAGAGCTGAATTGTAGATGCTTAAAAAAGAAAATGAAATGAAAAAGAAAAAGAAAAGAAAATTTGCTGTTATGAAAGTAATAATGTATGTACAATTTCTACATTACTTGCTGACTTGTCATTTTCATCCAGTACCAAAATATATAAAAATAGTTGAATGCTTCTGTGTGGTGGAATGTAGGACCAATAATTACTTACAAGGAAAATGTAGCTGTAAAGCAGTGATGATTTATCGTAGACTGCAAAAAAAGATGGCTGGATGTAGCTTTTGGGTCTGAAAGTAAAGTCAATGCTCGCAATATGTTCCTTAAATATATGTTTTTTCTAATGACCACCAGGGGACAACTCACAGAGTTTGACAAAGGCAGCTATTTAGTAAGAGTCCCACATGTTAATGTGTGCATATATACCTATGTGTGCATCAGGTCACTCTTTGAACATCTTTCAGCTTTTGCCACGTGTGGAGACCAAACACTGTTTG
>NW_005188353.1:46166-47620 GCF_000239375.1 Pundamilia nyererei
TATCTTAGGGTGGATCTACTTTCTCAGATAGACCCCTTTATCATCAGATGGTTTATAACACATAGATAGTAGTGGTCAGAACTATCCGCTAAGGCTTTGCAGTGTGGCCATTTATCTTTTACATGCAATCTATGGGCAAAATCAGCTCAAACAATTGCACTGTGTCACTAATAAGTAAAATTCCAGTTTTTGCCAAATTAGCTCATGTTTGTTCTGGGCATTGAACTAAAGCATTTTGACAGTAAGCAATCTCTTATTCTGGAATGTGGATGAGTCAGAAAACGAGCAATGGTATTTTATCTCCAGCTAACTAAACTAGTATAAATATGAGAAATGGCTAGCACAAAGCTAACATTATCCTTATAGTTGCAAACTAGGTATAGAGTACTTAAATATCAACTTATATTTTAAAAGTTGATATTAAAAGTATTTTGTTCATCTTTGTGAATCTGACTCATTACCCCATCAGTGAGTAATTATTCTTTCCTCTATTTATTTATACTACACTACAGGTATAGTATAGGTTTGAATGGTACAATTTGATATCCCTGTGTTGGTGTTCCTATATCATCATAATAATGCTCGTCAGGGCCAACATCGCAACTGATCATGAGCATGTCTGAAAATTGAGTTCGCATTAGTCAAGAATCTGGCTAATGCTATTAAAAACCATCACTTGCAAATCAAAAAGTAACATAAATTTGGCCAACAGCAAGCTTAACCCTGACAATGTATTTATTAAAATGTTTTTTCCTTACATCACATACACATCCTTACATTTCCTTACAAAGACATAATATTACAACAACATGACTGGTCAGTTGTAATATTGATCCTGGACCAAAATTACTATGATGATGCAGGAACAAGACCAACACAGTGATATCAGATCCACCATTTTAATAACAAGTGATCAACACCTGTGCCTGAAGTGCCTACAGTTGATACCTAATTTATACTGGTTTTGACTTACAAGAATGTTTTTATTTTCTAGGTAAACCACAATGGGCATCTGACCTTTGATGCACCATGGTCTAGCTACAGCCCGCAACTGTTTCCAATGTATGGATCCAGAGACATCATTGCTCCATTCTGGACAGATTTAGACAACAGAGGAAATGGTCAGATCTACTACAACCAATACACCAGCGGCAGTGTTCTCCAGCAAGCTACACAGGACATTAATCAATACTTTCCAGGACTCAATTTTAATGCAAACTGGGTCTTTGTTGCAACTTGGTATCAGGTGGCATATTATCCAACGACTGGAACAGTAAGTCACCTCTTACTAAACTATGCAATCAATATGAAGCATAGGGTTATAATACCTATGAATATATATACTTTAAAAACAAGAAGTTGCTTGTTTTCAGCAAACAACAGTCCAAGCTGTCCTGATATCGGGTGGCCAGTACTCATTTGTGTTGATGAACTATGGGCAAATAGCCTACACA
>NW_005188354.1:0-6727 GCF_000239375.1 Pundamilia nyererei
CTTAAAAAATAATCGCATATCGCATCGCAATCGCAATATTGGGGCAAAAAATCGCAATTAGATTATTTTCCATAATCGTTCAGCCCTAGTGTAGAGGCCGCAGGACCATCATCATCACTGAGTGCCATAGGACACTTAACCTTTGTTTCCATATGCTGGAAACTTTCTGATGTTCCAAGGAGGACTGGGAAATGTGTGAAAGTTGCCCAGTCAGTTCCTCACAGCACACTTCAATTATTTTCCTCCCAAAGCATCAGGACCAGGCCTTTGATTCAACTAAGACATTTACACACAAACACCTCACCGTGTGACTCTCAGAGCCTACCAGCCCTTTCCTAAAATGACAAACCTCTTCCATGAAATCAATGATATCAGAGCTAGAATCAAATGAGTCAAACTCTTCTGCTGATTCAGCATCACATTCATCTTTTGTCCTTGTTCTGCATTCCCACCATGGACTTCATTCCTTTTCAAGCCAGCCTTGAGTGTCCTTTATTCAGCTCATTATCTGCTTTACTTTTAGACCTTATTGTAGCTGCTTAATCTCTTTAAACAAGTTCTTGTGCCTCATTCTTTTTCTTATCTTCCTCATAACAAGACAGCTTCTTCTGACTGAGAAATTGTTTGAGTGATTTACTAATCCAAGGATGCTTATGGGGGTATAATAGTTACTGTTTTCGAAGTAATCCCCATTTTTCCCAGAAAGAAATTTAAGTGGAAATAGATGATCTAAGTGAGAACATGAGCCTTTAAAAGGTGCCAGTGGACAGTCAAAGCAGTCCCTCAGTTCCAGTATAGAGTCTTTGGTCCAGACTGGAACAACTGTGTGCTCAGTTTGAGCTCTCTTCAGTACTGTGATCTGACAGACCCAGAGGGGCCATCACATTACATTTAGAATCTCCCCTAATGGAGCCACAACACATGTCCAATACTTAGTCTGTCTTTTTGGACAAACTGGAAGAAATGATTCAAGGACTTTGTCACAGAACAGAGATTCAAATTTGTTGGCTTCAGCTGTTTGGAGTTTCCATTTTCTAAACTTATACATTCTGAACATATTGTGAAACACTGAATGATTTCAAGCACACACTTTGTCTAATAAACTTACATCTTTCACACTTTATACAGATTGGAGGGCTGTGGTTTGTCAGAGATCAGCTGTGATTATCTGACAGCAGCACTGACATCCAACCCCTCCCATCTGAGAGAGCTGAACCTATGGAGAAATGACCTCCAGATTCCAGATGTGAAGCAGCTGACTGATCTTAAGGAGAGTCCAGACTGCAGACTGGAGACTCTGAGGTCAGTAGAGTGTTGGAGTGAGTGGGTGGTACTATCAGCAGTATTGTACTAAACACAGTCAGTATGAAACAAAGATCCAGTGTTTCCTGTAAAGCTGCAGCTTCTCAATGAAGCAGTGAGAGGAGAATGGTGACAGGTTTCAGGACTGTACACAAACACTTCCTGTTTCTGCCTTTTTGTGACCTTTATGGTCACCATAGTAACAGCTCACGCTCTGATCAGTGTCAACAGCCAATCAGCTCTCTGAACAAAGCAGCACGCAGACCAATAACCGCATTCATTTCCAAGTTTAAAGCAGTGAAGAAGACAGCCTGTAGGTAAGGAAGAATTTAGAAAGATTTTTGGATGGAATTCCTCCAGTTAACAGCTGGAACCATTCCATCTGGATTGCTGGGGCGTTTGGGGTTCCTAAAGAGCTCAGAGTGGACAGTCCAAGGTTATTCTAAAGAATGAAAGTTCCAAATGGTGGACACCAGAAGTGAGGAGAGCCACCAAGCTAAAGGAGGAGTCCTATCAGGCTTGGTTAGCCTGTGGGACTCCAGAGGCAGCTGATAGGTACCGACAGGCCAAGTGGAACGGGGCGCGGGCGGTGGCTGAAGCAAAAACTCTGGTGTGGGAGGAATTCGGAGAAGCCATTGAAAAAGACAAACCGTCAAGCGGTGTTCTACCTGCACTGTGTATAGTCCGGGTAGAGCGCTCCTTACGTCGACTGAGAAAATTGTCAGGTAGTGGAAGGAATACTTCGAGGACCTCCTTAATCCCACTGGCATGTGTTCCGTGGAGGAAGCAGAGTCTGGTTACAAAAGGGATGACTCGCCAATCTCTGGGGGCGAGGTCACTGAGGCAGTTAAACAACTCCTTGGTGGCAGAGCTGCTGGGATGAACGAGTTCCTGAAGGCTCTGGATGTTGTAGGGCTGTTTTGGTTGACACGCCTCTACAATGTTGCATACCTCTGGATTGGCAGTTGTGGTTCCTATCTTTAAGAAAGGGGACCGGAGAATGTGTTCCAGCTACAGGGGAATCACACTCCTCAGCCTCCCTGGGAAAGTATATGCCAGGGTGCTGGAGAGGAGAGTCCGTCCGTTAGTCGAACCTCTGATAGAGGAGGAACAATGCATTTTTTATCCTAGGCGTGGAACACTGGATCAGCTCTTCATCCTCGCAAGAATACTGGAGGGTGCATGGGAGTTTGCCCAACCAGTCTACATGTGGAGAAGGCATTCGACCGTGTCCCTCAGGGGGTCCTATGGGGTTGCTCTGGGAGTATGGGGTGTCTGTCTGGCTCATTGCTGTGGGCCATTCAGTCCTTATACAGCCGTCTTAAGAGCTTGTTCTGCATAACCGGCAATAAGTCGGACTCGTTCCTGGTGGGTGATAAGCTCAAGCAGGGTATCCCTTTGTCACCGATTCTGTTCATAATTTTTATGGACAAAATTTCTAGACGTAGCCAAGTGGCGGAAGGCTTTCACTTGGGTAGTCTCAGGATCTCATCTCTGCTTTTTGCGGATGATGTGGTTTTGTTGGCATAATCGGCTGATGGCCTCCAGCTCGCCTTGGAACAGTTCGCAACAGAGTGTGAAGCGTTGGGAATGAGAACCAGCACCTCCAAATCTGAGGCCATAGTTCTCAGCTGGAAAAAGATGGAGTGGCCACTCCGGGTCAGGGACGAGTTTCTGCCCCAAGTGGAGGAGTTTAAGTATCCCCGAATCTTGTTCATGAGTGACGGGACCGCGAGATCTACAGAAGAACTGCTGCTGCGGCTGCAGTGATGCGGACGCTTTACTGGTCTATTGTGAAGAGAGAGCTGAGCATAAAAGCAAAGCTCTCACTTTACTGGTCAATCTACATCCCTACCCTCACCTATGGTTACAAGCTTTGGGTAGTGACCGAAAGAACGAGATTGCCGATACAAGCGGCGGAAATGAACTTCCTCCAAAGGGTGGATGGCCTCTCCCTTAGAGATAGGGTGAGAAGTTCGGCCATTCGGGAGGGGCTCAGAGTAGAGCCGCTGCTCCTTCACATCGAAAGGAGCCAGGTGAGGTGGTTCGGGCATCTGACAAGGATGCCTCCTGGGTGAGGTGTTCTGGGCATGTCCCCATGAGAGGAGGCACCGGGGCCGACCCAGGACACCCTGGAGAGATTATCTCTCGGCTGGCCTGGGAACGCCTTGGTGTTCACCCGGACAAGGTGGAGGAGGTGGCTGGGGAGAGGGAGGTCTGGGCTTCCCTGTTTGGGCTGCTGCCCCCTCAACCCAGCCCTGGATAAGCGGAAGAAAATGGATGCATGGGTGGATAAAGGTCCAAACTAAAACTAAGAGTGGAAGAACATTTTCATGCACTTCAATAAAAATCCAGAGTAAATAATAGAAAATTGAAACGAGTACTCTGGAAGAGTCTCTGGAAACACTTGTTTATCTCCTCTGCTCTTCCTACTTCTCTCTGCAGGTGGAGCTGATGATGGTAAACAGGACAGTGTCTGTGCTGAAAGAAAATGAGCTGTGTCCTGATGATCCAGAGAGGTTGAAGCCACAGCAGCTTGTGTGTAGAGACGCTCTGACTGGGCCATGTTACTGGGAGGTGGAGTGGAGAGCTTCATCCAGCAGTGACTGACAGAGGAATGAGAAGAAGTGCAGATGACTGTCAGTGCTGCAGAGTGAACTGCTCTGACAACAGCTCCACTGTCAGACACAATGTAGAGTCCAGTGTCATCCCTGTGTCCCTCTGGATCTGACAGAGGATCATCAGTGTATCTGGACTGCTCTGCTGCTGCTTTGTCCTTGTACAGTCTCTGCATAGTCTCTGTCTGAAAGTGGCTTCTGATCCTCCTGGATCAAACTCACCTGGAAAGGTTTTCAAACAACTTTGAATAATAAATAGAATGTTTTTATAAGATAAATATGTGTTCATGTATGTGTGCAGTTTACGCCTCAGTGGATGAATAATTGCTTAATGTTTAATGTGGATACTCATGATTAATAAATGTGCTGATTGAAATCAAATGAATGACTCAGAGTTAATCTGTTCCTGAGATGTGAAAGTATGTGAGTGAAGTGGTATCCAGCTGGGGCAGACATGATTCTGCAGGTCACTTTTTAACCCAGTGGACACAAAAGAAATAAAATAGTTGTGCTGATGAAATATGAAAGATAACATGAAGAGTTTGGTGTTTCTCAGCCTGAAACAACTGCAATCCCACTTTCTGTTTTTAAGAAAGGAGGGTTGAAAAAACAGAGAGATGTGTGTCGTTTAAGCAGTGATGAGAATAATGAAAATGTCTTAGTTTGTCAGTTTCAGGTGAAAGCAGACCTGGATCAATTTTCCACATGCAGCAGTTGGAAGAAAATTCTAGGTTTAACATCATTAGGAAACACTCAGGCCGAGCTTTTGGCTGAGTGGTGTTTACAGCTTAACTTCCATGTGTTCCTCACCCTGAGAAAACAAGCTCCACAGAAGCTAACCTCTGCCTGAAGACAAGGAGTGCAGTTCCAGAAGCACAGCACATCTACAGTTCACGGCAATCCAAGAGACAACAACAGAGTCCTGAGAGAGGTTCAGCAGCAGTGTGTGCAAATGGCATCAGAGAGGAAGAAAACCTATCATCATGGATGGATGGAGATGCATTTCCAGCAAGCTGCAACTTCACTGTGTGTGGAGATGACTTTTGAGGAGACTGTCTGAGTGAAATTTGCCACGTTTGGAGTAACTACATGTTACTGTAGTAACACTGCCATCAGCACATCTGGATCATCTGTGCAATACTGCATAATCTGGACATGCACATTGACATTTTCCTTCAAAAACCAAAAGGCACACATTAACATTTCATTAGACTGCCTTTAGCTTTGATGAACTGAAACATTTGATGTGGCATAAATTACAATAATTATATGTAAAATATTGATAACTGAAGAACCAAAGAGCTGCAGTCTTCTCCAGATTCTCATTTAAGAATAAAGATGTGGACTCTGTGGTGGCCAATCTGTGAGTCTGTGTGTGTGAGAGAGAGACCCAACCATGTACTCATGCTTTTCAGCATACTTTTATTATCACGGCTGCAGCTTTGCAGCTCGCAGCCATACACACTGACAACAATGACAGGACCCGGTACAGAGCATTCAGGCCACCGAGGCATGAATGCGGATAACATACAGGTGCAGCGACTGTCTCCCTCACAGCTGTCCCACAGACCATGCACATCCACAGTGTAAAACCATGAATCCAATCTCTGCATCCTTTTAAACTAAAGTTCGGTGCTACACTTAATTATAGATGCTGAACTATTGCTGTGTGGGTTTTTCCTCTAAACGATTTAACATTAATAAAAGTAAATAAAAGAAAACACAACATTGACAAAATTTAAAATGACTAAAATGAGTCTTTCACTCAAATGAGAAATAGACTAAAGGAGAAGAACACTGGAAATCATGGCTGGCAGTTTGTTTATAAATGCATTTACAGTCAGGGCTTTTTTAAAATGGTTTCCAGTATATAAATCTGCTGAAGGTACATTCAGTGACCAAACAAGCTGCCTACTGGCCTGAGGTCAGTCCAATCTGTGCAAACATTCGGAAACCGACTCCAAACCTTTCTGTCCACACACACTTACTTTGAAGTTTTCACTGTTTAATGTAAACTAACATAAGATTTTATGTTTTTATATTCAGTGTTGAGTTTAACTCTAATAAAATCTGCTACATTAATAAAACTGACATTTTTGTGAAAAATTGAGTTTAATGTGAAGTGCTGCAAAAATAGTTTTTCATGCAAACATAAATGTTTTTATATATTATATAATTACTGTGTGCAGGTTCAGATTTGAGTATAAAAATGTAAAATTAGTCTAAAGTTTATTTTTGAGAATTCACTGAAAGCAAAGAGTCGGTATTAAAATGCTGTGTGGTCTTTTCTGTTTTTATGATTGCGGTCTAACAATTTTAAAATAGAATAGAATAGCCTTTATTGTCATTGTACAGAGTACAACGAAATTGGAGTGCCACTCCCTTGGTGCAAGTTTCAATAATAAATATAAATGTAAAATATAAAAAGTACAAAAAAAACAATCGTAAGTACTCAAACAATAGTATGTACAATATATACAGGATAGCAGCATTAATATAATGACAGTATAATAGCAGCATAATATAATGACAGTTACAATTTTATTAAGATCTGTATATACATGAATTTTATAAAATGTGTTAATTTTATTATTAACCTTTATTTAACCAGGAAGATCCCATTGAGATTAAAAACCTCCTTTTCAAGGGAGACCTAGCCAAGATAGGCAGCAGCAGGTGTCTCACAGTTACAGAAATTACTCAAACACAGGCAGCAACAACACACATGCAACAATAAGTGAAAGAATACAAATAAAATAAAATAAAATTCAATAAAATTCAAATAAAAATAAAAAAGTCAGTTAAAA
>NW_005188354.1:6809-9046 GCF_000239375.1 Pundamilia nyererei
GCTAAATGGACAAAAGCTCTTTTACCAAGTTCAGTTCGGGCAAATGGAACAGAAAGCAACAAGTAACCATGCGGACGAAGAGAATACTGACCAGCATGTTTCATTACAAGCAGGGAACAAAGCAGCAACCCAAGTATCGCCTTATATATATATAAAACTATATAAATGAGAGTTCCTCCGACTTACCAAAGCAGGCCATCCTACCTACCTACCTACTTGTGGACGGGATTATTTTTTAAAACGAAAACGGAAAATCTCCGTTTTCAAAAATACCCATGTACGTGTGGACGTAGCCTAACTCACAGTGGTGAGTCTGAAATTTACGGTTAGTGATGAACCTCAGAGAAGCATGATACACATTATCAACCATTCGAAGACATTGAGAAGAAGTATTCATATATAGAATATCACCATAATCCAGCACAGGCAAGAATGTTGCAGCAACAAGCCGCTTCTTTGTATTAAAAGAGAAACACAACTTATTTTGAAAATAAAATCTCAGTTTTAACTTCAGGATTTTCACAAGATTCTCTACATGTGGTTTGAAGGTGAGCGAGTCATCAATTAAGTTTCCCAGATGTTTATAAGTGTGAACCAACTCTATTTTATTACCTTCAAGAGTGGTTACTGATGGGATTGTTTGGGCTCGTCTCCTTGATTTAGAAAACAACATGAGCTTTGTTTTGTCTGCGTTGAGAACAAGTTTAAGCTGAAGTAATGAGTGCTGGAAAGCAAAAAAGGCTTTCTGCAAGGAGTCAATGGCTTGGACAAGAGTTGAACCACAGCTGTAAATGACTGTATCATCAGCATAGAAGTGCAAGTTTGCATCTGGCACATGTAGACTAAGATTGTTTACGTAAATGATAAATAGAAGGAGACCTAATACAGAATGCCGTGGCACTCCGTTGTGCACTGTAACAAAGTCAGAACATAGACCGTCAGATTTAATGCACTGAGTCCTGTTACTGAGGTAGTTTGAGAACCATGCCACTGCTCTCTCACAGAGTCCTGACTGGAAGAGTCTAAGTTTTAAAATACCACGATCAACAGTGTCAAATGCTTTTGACAAATCAATAAAAAGGGATGCACAGTGTTGTTTTTTATCAAGTGCAATAGTAATATCATTTACCACTCTCATTACAGCTGTGATAGTACTGTGCTTCTTCCTAAAGCCTGATTGATATTCAGATAAAATGGCATTGGTGTGTAAAAACTCCTTTAACTGCTCGCACACAAGAACTTTGGCCAGCACAGATAGATTAGATATTGGTCTGTAATTAGTTAACACTGCTGGGTCGCCCCCTTTTAATAGTGGAATAACAAAAGCTGATTTCCAAACTGAGGGAATTTTATTCGTATCCAGTGTGAGGTTGAAAAGTGTTGTGAGAGGCTCTGCCACAAAATCAGCTGCCAGTTTCAAGAAGGATCTAGTAAGTCTGGCCCTGGAGATTTTCTAGGATCTAACAGTTTAAGAGCTTTATAGACCTCCTGCACAGACAGAGGAACAAAGTTAAATGGCTGACCAGTGTACACCGGAAGGTTTGTGCTAGATTTTACAGAGACTGGGTTCAGAGAGTCAAACAAAGAGCCAGAAGATATACAGTGCTTGTTAAAGCAATTCATAATCTCCTTCCTATCATAAACAGGAAGAGAATCCTTAAAAACATAGGTGGGTAGAGCGTGGGAGCTTTTACTCAGTGAAAGAGACTTAATGATTTTCCAGAACTTCTGTGGATTATTTAGATTCTCAGTGGTGACAGACAGATAATATTCTGATTTAGCTTTCTTAATAGGGGAAGTACATTTGTTCCTTAGTTGTCTGAAAAGAAGCCAATCACTGGGGTAGCCGGTTTTCCTTGCTTTGGCCCAAGCCAGGTTGCGCTCATGAATGATATCTGCCAGCTCTGGGGAGAACCAGGGGTTTTCACAACCTTTTATCCTATATCTTCTTAATGGAGCATGTTTATTCACAATTTGCATAAACCCATCCCTTAAGAATGCCCACGCTAATTATGCTGCCCTCACAACACGTGACCATGTGAAGCTAGACAGCTAGCGAACAAAATAGAGGAGATCTTCCACACAAGGCTTGCTTTTCTTGCTTTTAATGAAGATCCTTTAAAGCCTTATCCTCTCTCAAGGCTTCTCCTTGCTATTTCTTATTTGTAACTGAAACATACAGAAAATGAAAATAAATTGCTAGCTAATACACATCTTAATGACAAACTTACTGATTA
>NW_005188354.1:9364-11037 GCF_000239375.1 Pundamilia nyererei
AAAGATCACTTGTGATAACGATGTCTCACTCTGAGCAAATTACAAACCCATACATTTTAACTATTTTTAGCATGAATCACTTATAATATTTCTTAACTTTGAACTTATTTATCACTTTGCTTATGTAACTTAATCAGACTATGCACTAACTACTGACTTTTGACCAAAAGGCATAACACTAATTCTACATCAGGGATCAATCCTATTTTCTTCCAGTCATAGTTTGACAAATCATGATAAAATGCTTGTTCATTAAAATGCACGTGACAACGTGCATGTCAGTGCTTTAGTTTTCATAAATAAAGCTTATATTTTTCTGCAGCTTCATAGCACTTCAGCTGAGTCCTCAGTAGGAAGCTTGACTGGACATTGCTTCTTACTTTGACGAGTTTGTCGGTTTATCACAAACCCAACGGCAACAAGAGCAACAACAACAACAACAGGAACAACAACCTGAAGAGATGGAGCTCCAACTATTTCAGCATCATCCATGTTTCCATCTTAATTTCCTCTTTCCCCGATTCGTTTCTCTGACACACTTTCATATGTTTCACCTGCAGAGAAAATAGTGGGAGAGACAAGAGGAGAGAATTCTAACTGGATCATAAAGCTGGGAGGAAGTTTTTAGTTTACATTTGATAATATCAGATCTTGAACACATGAGTGTGAGCTCCACAAACTCACCTGTGACTGTGAGGTTGATGAAGTGACTGATCTTAGTGTGAAGTCTTTTACTTCTCACAGGGTTCCTCACAGCTACGTGACACTCATACATCCCAGCGTCATTAAACGTGACGTTCTTCAGGATCAGAGAAACGTCTCCATCCTTCATCTCTGGGTCCATCAGCTTCACTCGGCCATGAAAAGATGGATGTTGGTAGTTTTCATAGGAGCATTTGTTCCTGTAGAAGTAGACGTAGCCGTCTGTGTTCAGGTCAGTTCTGCTCCACTTCAGCACTGAGATTATTTCATCTGTTGAAATCTGACACTGGAGAGTGATGTCATCTCCAAGCTTCACCTGAACATTCTGCTGAAGAGCTGAAGACATCACAATTATAAATTATTATTTTCTGGTTTGGGTTTAGAGTTAACCAGTTAAATGGATCACATGGAACTAAGCAAGGAATTAAAACAAGAATAAAAATGTTCTGTGTCGCTCACCTGTTAAATCTGAGATTAGAGACAAAAAGAGGAAGAAATTGAAAGAAGCCATTTGGGACAGGAGGATGGAGACCACCGAGCAGCAGCAGAGCCAATTATACTTACATGAAACAAGCCTCCTGTAAAGAGTAAGAGGAATGGGTGTGCCTGAAATGAGAGGTTCCAGTAAGGAAATGCTGAGTGCAGATGTGTGTGTCAGCAACTCATTACTGTGTTTAACAAGAAGCAGATTGAAAGTCAAGAAGTAAAGAAATTTGCTGAAAGGACAAAAAATAAAGAGCTGAGTGACACTAACATAGTCTTATCTATTATGTCAGTGTTTCACAGTGTTTGTAAGGGTTCCATGTGCTGAGATTGACTTTGTATTAACATTAAACTCTTTCAAAAACAACAAAATGATTTTGTGAGTTCTTCCAATGACTAACCAAAGCTGTGTCTGCGATCAGCTGTTTCCTGCTTGTCTGTTATCCTTAAAAATTTGTTTTTGTTTTATTTCTGACATTGAGACCATC
>NW_005188354.1:45035-47599 GCF_000239375.1 Pundamilia nyererei
GGCTGCAGCTGCAGTAATGCGGACGCTGTACCGGTCCGTCGTGGTGAAGAGGGAGCTGAGTGTAAAAGCGAAGCTCTCAATTTACCGGTCGATCTAACTGTTTAAAAGCCTGCTCAAAGCAAAAAGGCTCCGGTTTGAAAAGAGTCAATCGTGGTTCACAAACAGAAAAAGTTGCCAGTCCTAGGCAACAATTGGAGCATAATTGCTCGGTGGTGTCATTTGGTCACTGTCAGAGATCGACTAATTGGGATCCGCCACCTGTTGACCATCTTTCAGGTCCAGATGACCTGCAGTGTGATAGATTGTGTGTGACACAACCATTCAAACCTGCACCTCTGGCTAACCAGCCATGACCTAGCGAAGAAGCGTCTGAAAAGTGTTTCAGTAAGGCCTTCTAGCTATCTGCTGGGTTCTCCTTATGTTATGGCTCGAAAAACATCTGGCTGTCACTTGAGATGCTATTTTGAGGGAATTGAGCCAACCCCATTCAGTGTTTTGGACCCATCAAAAAGGTCTTGGCAGATTCGGCAGGCTATGCGTACCCGTTATTATGGTGCATGGTAAGTGATATATTTTAAGAATTGTGTAGGACATCCTGTGCCAAACCACTGGTTTGTATTTATGGGAGGGGGTGTTACGGCCCTAGCTGGGCCTCCTGAAACTGCCCTTGTGTGGGTGTGGTGTTTTCTCTCCGCCTCCTCCTCTCTTGCTCCACCCTTGTCTCTTTCTCACTCTTCTTTCTACCCAGGACACAGCTGCTGTTCTCGTTTACCACCTGGTTGCAGTCAGCAATCTCCTCTCTGAGGTCATATAAGCTGGGGATGAACTGGATGTGAGAGGGTGGTTTTCTCTGGTGTCGCTGCTTTGTATTCTAGGAAATAATAATGGATTGCATTTATATAGTGCTTTTCTAAGCACCCAAAGTGCTTTACAATTCCACTATTCATTCACTACAGGCAAGCTACAGTTGTAGCCACAGCTGCCCTGGGGCAGACTGAAAGAAGCGAGGCTGCCATATCGCGCCATCAGCCCCTCTGGCCATCACCAGTAGGCGGTAGGTGAAGTGTCTTGCCCAAGGACACAACGACCGAGACTGTCCGAGCTGGGGCTTGAACCGGCAACCTTCCGATTACAAGACAAACTGCCAACTCTTGAGCCACGATCACCCCGGTGTGTTATTGTCCTGCCTGTGGTGTGGAGTTGTGGAAGCAGTGTGCAGTGTAGCTGCTACATGTGAGTAGTGTGGGCTTGTGGGCCTCAGCAGCAGTAAAGCTGCTGCTAGTGACAGGGTGAGCTTATAGGCCCCTGGAAGTGCCTCCTCGTGGTGTGGAGTTTTTTGTTCGGCTGTTGTGTTCTTTGTTGTTGCAACCTTTTACTTTTTCTATTGTTACTGGTAAAACAGTGTTGCCGGCTCTTTATGTTAAGGTTCTCTATAATAAAAACTATTTTATTTACTAAACACCTCTGTCTGTTCTCCTTTCATTCTGTTCTGGACCCATTTGTTACCAGTCACACACACACCCCTAGACCTACATCGTGGGGTCATAACACTGTGGAAAAGAAAGGTGGATGACCACAAAGCTGCCACCTGCTTTCAGGGCAGACTGACTCTCTTTACCACAGAGCACAAAGCAAATATTTTCTCACAACACAGAAACTATTATTGGCCAAACCAGTTCAGACTGTGGTGAGAGGTGTCACCAGCTTCAGACTACAGTGAAACTAGAATCATGTGGTCAACATGTCGTCATGGCACAGAAACAAACAAATTAACTTTCTAGAAGACATAAATGAAGTATAGATACTGAGGTAGACTGGATTTAAAATGTTGAAGTCGCATAAATATAAGAAAAAGTCAAAGGATAAATATAGAGGAAAATGGTGAATGATACTGGAACAGAAGTTCTGAATATAATTAAGATTCACTTTAAATGAGATGATGGTCTGTGTCGAGAGTTTAGAGAAATGCTTTTCCAGATGATGTCTCCATGTTCCTTCCTGTTTTTAAAAAAATGAGCAGCTCTGTGTTGAAACACCTGCAGCTGAAGTGTTTTCTTTCTGTCAGAAACAGGATGCTGGACGACTGCAGAGCTGTTAGCTTCAACCACAGACCACAAACACACAGTCCAGCTCACAGTGAACAACACTGAGTTTAGTATACAGGTGGAAGTTCATTTTTATTAATTTGGGTTGCTATAAAATGTTTCTATTACCGCATAAATAATTACAAATGAAAAAAAAAAATACTTACAGGCCACAGAAACCTGTGATATAAAGAAATTCCCACATTATATATTTTCCACATAACTGCACCGCAATGTTGCCACAAGCCATTCAGACCATGTGCAACAGTTCCAAGAGCTTCGTCCAAATAATGTGCGATAAATCAAACTCCTTTATTCATGGTGTTGCACCTTTTTCATAATTTTCACGGACAGAATATCAAGGCATAGGCAGGTGGTGGAGAGCTTCCACTTTGAAACAATCTCAACTTGCCCCTCCCTTCCTTCCCTCCCCATCTCCAGCTGCCTCCCTCTTCCCGCTCCACCACAACCACCCACACA
>NW_005188355.1:0-9507 GCF_000239375.1 Pundamilia nyererei
AGATTTTTTAAAACTCCTTTTTTGCGTTTACGTGTGGACGAGGAATACAGAGTTCGTCATGCAACGTCAAAGGGATGTGCCTTTTTTCACGTCACGCTGTGCGCCACGTTATTGTTTACATGAGATGAATTGCAGAATGGCAGATAGAGACGAAATACTGTTAATCTGACTATCTTCAGGTTTTACACGCTTAAATATACACACACAGCTACTGTCCCTCTATTTAGAAAGGCAGAGGAGTCACGGTGGGATTATTTTACATGTAGTTGTTTTTTTTCCTGTGTAATAATGTTCAACATTGCTATCAATACATTTTTAAATCCCTCTGCAAAATGGGTTCAAAAACATAAACAGCTGTGGGATACTACATGTTTGTCCGTGATTTGAACTGGGGAAAAAGTTGTGGCAGGATCAGCCTGATATTATTTTTATCCCACTGTAACTTTACTGTATAAAGAGCTAACATCTCCAAAATGTCAGGAGTAGTTAGTCATTACAACAAGTGTTTGTGAACTAAAAATCAAGAATGTGGGATCCTGTTTGTCCGTGATTTAAACAGCCCAGCGCTGCTCCCGACGAAGGGAAAACCAGTCCTGCAGGGAGACCTACCTCGGCACCTGTGCAGGTGAAGCCAAAGGGAAGATTTGCTTCACCATATTTTCTAGTCTTTGGCTTAGAATGAGGTTGGTTTGGAAACATATTCAGCGATGCTTCATCTCCTGCTTTGCGTTTGTGTGGGAGCCCCGTGCTAGCAGTGCCCAAGCGTTTTTTTTTTTTTTTTTTTCCCTTTTCATGCCGCGCCCCCCCTGCAATGGCTCTGTGCCCCCCCTAGGGGGGGAAGGTCTGCATTAATGCTATTGCCGTTGATCTGTTTCATTGAAATCCGTACTGACTTTCACTTAAAAGTTGATGTTTTTCAGTAAAACTATCAAATCTTTGTGCAAAGAGTTTTTCAAGCACTTTAGAAAACTGTGATACTAATGATACCGGTCTATAATTGTTAAAACTATGTCTGTCTCCTGATTTATAAAGGGGGATAACGTTTGCCACTTTCATTCGGTCAGGAAATAAACCTGTATAAAACAAAAGATTAAAAATATAACAGATAGGTTTGATTATACAATCCAAGGTCTTTTTTACGATGACCATGTCTAACCCATCACAGTCAGTGGATGTCTTATTTTTAGATTTTGCTGCAATAGCTATAATTTCTTTTTCAGTGATATCCCCTCAAAACATAGAGTGGTAAAGTCCATCTCCTTTCCATTTGTCATTCTGAATCATCCTGTTTTGTAATTAAGTTTGCCAGATTTCTCATAATTAATACTAACTTATTTTTATAAACTTTATATTTCATTTCAGCAGGCTTTGTTCTAAGTTTTATATAATCTCTATACAGTTTATTTTTCTTTTTACACACATTTTTTAGCCCTTTTGTTATCCATGGTTTACCAGTAGTTTTCTTTTGCTTATATAATACCAGTGGACACACAAATAACATCAGCTTAATTTTCTCTTCTTCAGTAAGTCTGGCCCATTAGCAAGCAGACTTCTACCATCCTACTGAAGAACTGTGAAGCAGGTTTGTCATTCCAAAATGAATAAATGCTGCTTTTACAATCACCTGGAATTGCTCTGTTTTGGCTTTCAGCTCATGTGCACCATTGATAAGCTGCAATCAAGATCAGCAGCTTTTTAGCATCTATTTTTATCAAGACTTGATTCTTCCTTTCACTCATTCTGTTTTCTCTCTGATCCTTATTTATCTTATCCTGCTTTTGCACAACTTCATCTGTTTCAATTTTCACTTTTTGCACTTGTGCTTACTTCTTTGAAATGACACATCTGCCATGTGCCACAGTGTTTTTCCCGTACAGCTCCACGCCTTGGTGTTCCCCTGGACAAGCTGGATGAGGTGACCAGGGAGAGGGAGGTCTGGGTTTCTCTGCTTCAGCTGCTGCCCCGGCCCCATAAACACAAGAAAATGGATGGATGTATATTTCTGAGTGAAATGATGGCTGAAGTTAGATAAAGTTCTTATCTGCCTGCTAGTGAAATGGTGATTATTTTGGACTCAAAATTACATGTTTAATAAGTTAATAAGAAAAGTTAATAAGAAAAGACTTTTCAAATGGTTGCTGCAACTTTGCTATTTATTAGATAAATCAGATGCATACAATAATATTATGACTGCATTAGATATTGTCTGCTCATATGGCTGAAGGTATACAGAACAGTTTCAAACATCAACTGATTGAATCCATGAATTTGAAAACGTGCTTCTAAGTGAAAGATACAGACATGTACAGACTGTTCAACAGTCAGAGTAAAGTATTTGAATTGGAGAGTTACAAGTATTTACTTGACCATAAACTGTGTTTTGAACGTCATGCTGATGTTGCAACTAAAAAAGTTCAGCAAAGACTGCTCTTTGAGCTCATCTGAGATGTTGTCCTTGTTTTACACACGTTTTATTGAATCTGTTATGTCTTTCTGTATTGCTGCTTGGTTTTGTAACATGACTGTGAAGAACAAGGATCGGCTGGGACTTTTGGTAAAAACTGCGAGCACAATCTCAGGGCATTGGCAAGATGGACCTTTGGCCATTTATAGCAAAAATATGCTTATGACGACTCATTATATTATTAATAGTTTTAACCACCTAATTCCAAGTGAGTTTGACTTGTTGCCCTCTGGATATAATTTTATAAAACCTTTGAGGAAGACCAAAAGATTTCCCCTTGTGGGACGATAAAGTATTTGAATTGAGTTGAATTGCTTCTCTAACAGGACACTATTTACACTCAACTCAGCACAGACACACTGAGGACCCAAACCAGACTCTGAACCCAGGATAAAGAGGTTCAGTGAATGTGGTGTTGAAGGTGTGGAGGTGGATCAGAGTGTCAGAGGAGACTCTGTAGAAGGACAGAGTGCCAGCAGGACAGTCCACATACACTGCTACTCTCTTAGAGCCACAGGAGGAGGAGATGGCTGATGTTTCGTTATTGTGCCAGACAGAACGAGGGCCATCATCAGAGCAGTTCAGACTCCAGGACTGGTCATTAAATCCAAACTCAGCATCTTTACTGTCTCCTTTCCTTCTGATGCTTCTGTAACTCACTGATATATAAACGTCTCCTCTCCACTCGACCTCCCAGTAACAGCGACCAGTCAGACCATTTCTACACAGCAGCTGAGGATAAACATCAAATCTGTCTGGATGATCAGGATATGACTGAACCTCCTCCACACGTGTCACCTTCCTGTTGTTGTCAGACAGTTGGAGCTCTGTGTTCACTGTGTTTGTGTCGATTGTGAGTTGACAGGAATCTGATGGAGAGAACAAACACAATCCAGCTGCAGTTATTGATCCATCATCTGTTCATTGATTGACACTTTGATGATGACTCCTGACATGATGAAGATGGTTGAATGTGTGCTGCTTTGTTTTCATGAATCCCATTAAAAACACACTTACACTTCCTCAGACCTGGTCTCAACCATCGGACTCCAGCAGGCTCCACCCTGAAAGGAGGAGGGGGGTCAGAGCAGCACAGTCAGCATGCACACATGCACATTACATGGCTCTCACACACACACTGTTACACACTGATAAAGGAACAGTCCAACATTTTCACAAATACACTTTAATCCATACATGGATCAAACTGCTGATGATTTGGACTGATCCTGGATCTGTCAGTACACCACTGTATTTAATGAAGTTGTCAGGTTTCATGGGTGAGTTCAAGGTTGAGGGTGAATTCATGATTTGGTTTTGTTTTATGAAAAATGTATCCCTAGCTTTTCTTGATTATCATTTCTTTTTAGTTTCCCTTTCTAATCCCTGTCTGTGTCCATCTGTTTTCCCCATTTAGTTGTGTAAAGTTAGTCTATTCTCCCCAGTTGGACATGTCTCTGTATTTGTTTTTACCATTTTGTCTATCTTTGTCTTTTCTCAGTTTTCTGTTTCCTTTTTAACTTTGATAGTCCTGCTACAACTGTGGCTTGCCTCCACCGGTGTGTGAGAGTGAATGGGTGGATGACTGGGTGTGTAAAGCGCTTTGGGGTCCCTAGGGGGGACTGGTAAAAGCGCTATACAAATACAGGCCATTTACCATTTACTTCCTTTTGAGTTATGGTCAGTTTTTTTTTTCCCATTTTCCCATTAATTAGATTTTGTTCAGCTGTGATCCCCGCCTTTCCACTTTGCCCTCTTTTACATTATTATATGTATATTTAAGTTCTTGGCTTTCATCCCCTCATGCTGTGTGGTCTTGCCCTGTTTGATTTTCTCATTTGTGAATATCAGCAATTAGTGAAGCCTTGAAGCTTGTATTGAAAAAAGATTAATTACTCAATGGTTTTCAACACAGTCCTCTTTGGTGGCATTTGGTAGAAAATATGAAGAGTAGCTTTAATCTGGAAATGAAAACAAACTGTTTCACAATGATCACTCTGTCTGCAGAGCTCAGTTCATAAATTCTATTTAATATCAAGTGAAAATTCTGTGTGATATCAGGCTGCCATTGTGGTGCTTTGAACATTTAATTTTGGGGGTGAAAACATAATGTTGTGACTATTTGATTAATAAATAATTTTGATGATGGTGTCTTCTCGCAGATTCATTGTCACTTTCTGTCAGGTAGTCACACTGTCATGACATTCTTATGGCAAAGGCAAAATACCTTTTTAAACGTGGTCGGGTTGTTGAACTGCATAAGCAGGGTCTTTCACAGCATGCCATCGCTGCTGACGTGTGATGGAGTAAGACAGTCATTTGGAATTTCTTAAATGATTCTGAGGGTTATGGAACAAAACTGTCAAGTGGAAGATGCAAAAAACATTTCACCAGCACTGAGCCAGAGGATCCAATTGGTTGTCCATCAAGACAGTGGACGATCCTCAACTCAAATTAAGGTCATTACTGGTGCCAACTGCAGCCCTATAACCATCTGACGGCACCTGAGACTGAAAGGCTTCATAAACAAATAACGTCTTCAAAGGCCTCGTCTCCTTGAATGCAACATAACTGAACTTTTAGACTTTGCAAGAAAGCATCAAACATGGGACACTGAAAGGTGGAAGAAAGTTTTATTCTCTGATGAGAAAAAAATTTACTTGGTTCTGGTGGTTTCCAATGTTACTAACATGACCAGCAGATCCCATGTAAGATGTTTTGTACGCGCCACAGTAGAGGGGACACCATAATGGTCTGGGGTGCTTTTTCCTAGTGGAACAATGGTGTTTTTTAGCCTTATTTTCAATAAACTGCATGCCAAGAAATGCTTTGTCTCACTAACATTTCTTCTTGTTGCATGTTTTTCTGCCATTTCTCAAGTGGTCTTAAACTTTTGTTCTGGAGTGTATAATAATGTACAACACACTCTGGTAGGTTGGGAGTAATGCTTGCCCTCCACAAAAGCATGTGGAGGTCAAGCCTCAACATTTTGGAATTGAACACTGGACAGCTGGTAAGAATTGTTTCATTTAGAAAATCCAAAATCAGAGTGATTTGATATGAGCTAGTGATCTGAGTGATTTGATATTGAGTGAGTAACACTGTGAGTAACACTGAAGGGAAATTAGTTTGTGGAAAGAGTAAATTTATTTGGAATGGCTTTAGAAACTTCTAAAATTTGAATTGAAATGACATAACTACGACAGTCCTGCAACATCCAGAGCCTGAAGGAGCTCAGGGTAAACCTCATCCACCCTAGACGTCCAGTCACCAAGAAGTTGTTAAACTATCTCAGTGACCTTGCCCCCAGTGATGGCGAGTCATCTCCCTTGTCCCTATACTTTGCTTCCTCTAACAACAGTGTGGTTGCAAGATTAAGTAGGTGCTCTAAGTATTCCTTTCATCACCCAGCTATATAACGATTTGGGAACACAGCTGAATTTAATTATAAATGACTCGAGAGGAAGCTTAATAATATCCTATCTGCAAGTCAAGTTAATTTTGTGGACCTTCTCATCTTTGAGGTCTTTGTAATTGTAAAGGTAAAATTTGTGTATGAGTATTAACAGCCACGTTTTTGAAGTCCTTATACATTATTGCAGACTTTAAAAATTGACAGGTCCCTGGGATTTATTTTCCAGCTCTCTAAAGTAAATCCCAGCAAATTCCCAAGTGCCATAGAGCAATAGATGCTATGGGCTTATCACGTTTGCAGAGAAGTACACTGAACACAGTATTTTTTAGAGTGAATTGTTAAATGGTGTCATTTTTATGCTTACCATCTCTACATTGTTTTAACTCTGTGATGAAAGGAATTCCTTTGTCCCCCTCCCCAGCCTCTCGAGGTTCCGGGGGGGGATGTAGTGTTTTATCACAGACACATCCTTGTGAAGGTCTGTTTGATGTTTGGTAAACTTCCTGCCCTTTGTATGGCTTCACTGTGTTATCTATGGTAAACCATACATTGGGTGTAGGGGAGACTACCCTCTTTATGACCAAGGATGTTGCTTCCTGCTTTTATGACTCTTTTGGTCAGCAGGAGCACACACACACACACACACACGCATACAGATGTTCACACATATACATACAGTGCCTTGTCTTAGAACCATGTGGGCGTTGCTTTGCTGTGATGTGTATTGTGTGAACTGTTTTCCCAATAAAAGGCAGCGAGAGGAGGCCGTCGTTGGGGTCATTTTGTGGTAGATACCAACAAGGCCTCCCTTACAAATAAATCGATCGATCGCTGACTGTCTTGTTTACTTCATGATGAATAAGTGGAAACACAGACCCAACAGTATTACTTATAAACAATCAAAGTTCAAGCAAAGATGTTAATCTCGAGAAACACTATGGTCAGAAACGACCTCCCCTCCTATTTATTATGCCGTCATCAGCTTGGTTAATGTTTTTGTTTTCCTAGTGGCTTTGATAAACCAAAGGGATTGGAAATGCTAGAATTAGCTCATCTTGAATGAGCCCTTGATTTTTGATCTATTTTTAGTTATTTTGTCCCTATTGGCTGCTGTAGCCTATCACAGTTATCATAGAGCAAGCGGTGGGGTACACCTTGGACAAGTCACCTAACTGTTGCAGAGCTAACACAGGGAGACAAATAACCATTTACACTCACACCTGTGGGCAATTTATAATCACCAATTGTCCTAACCCCACTGACTTCACATTTTTGAACTGTGGGAGGAACATACATGGATCTATTTACATTTTTCTCTAATCTACTTTATGAACAGATAGATTTATGAATAGATTTGGCAAAAGGCACGGTTCCCCCAGACAATATCTTATTTTTATATTTGACTGTTGGTTTTATTGCGAGCAAAGAAAAAAATGTTCTTAAAGAAAGTGTAACAGTTTCCATCTCTTCCTCCTCTATCAGACATTGTCTCCATACCTGAGAGTGTCCAGTCTCCAGCCTGGATCCTTCAGTCCAGCCGACAGCAGCTCAATTCCTGAGTCACCTGGATGATTGTAGCTCAGGTCCAGCTCTCTCAGATGGGAGGGGTTGGAGCTCAGAGCTGAGGCTAGAGAAGTAAAGCCTTCCTCTGTGATCAGACAGCCTGACAGACTGCACACATAAAGCAGCTATTACTATGTGAAGATGTTAAATAATATGTATTTTTCTTTCAAGATTAGATTTATATAATTGAATGTACTGATGGTTCACAACAGATAGCATTAGTGATCTCAGGTAGTGTCTACATCTGCTTTTGGAAACTATAGAAACCACAAAATGAACCTGTAGTGTGAGGGATTTTAAAGGCTATGAAAAAGAGAGACATAATGATTTGTACACATTTCAAACAAGGATTTGTACACATTTGTTTTACACTGGGACTTAAATGCAGCTTAAATTTGTGGATCAGTGGAAAGCTGGCAGCATTAAATCTGTCTCAAAACTCCACATGGGCATGCAACATGATCTGTGCGGATCATATTGTACACATTTGCAACATTTTTGATACAGATTTCTCTCCTTATTTTACAATTCTGTCCATCTTGGGATACACATATGTATGGGAGCAGGTTTTTTCGAACATGAACTACATGAAGACACGCTGCAGTTCTGCATTAATATTAAATTTACCTTTTGCAGCCATAAGCATGTACGTATGTATGAAATATGAAGGAGCTCTGCAGTGATGTTCAAAAACAGAAATTAAACTAAAAAGTGAGAACAGTATCATTTAATATATTTAAAATGTACTGAAGTCATAACTACACATAAATAGTTGTCATTACTATTCTATTTTAAAATTATTGGCCTACTGCTATGATCTATTTATTTGAAAGTAGGCTATAGTTTTCCACAAGTGTGAACTCAAATAAACCTGCAAAATTATTTTATATTTAAAAGTAGCCCTGAGAGTGGAGTTTTTTTTCTCTTCTTTAAAGTGTGTGTTAAACAGTTGTAAACGAATAAAAGGTCTTCTTATTAAGACATCTTATTATTCTTCTATCAAGTATATGTATCATCCTCTCTGAATTCTGAAATATGTCCATTTGTCACTCCCCCACCCACACCATGAACAGAGAAAGAAATGCACATTTAAATTCAGGAAAATCGATTCAATTTAATTTAATTGTTATAGTGCTAAATCACAACTGTTGTTGTTATTTCACAACAATTTCAGACTCAGCTTTATTTGAGGCTATCCACATTCAAATTTGATTAAAGGTTCCAGCTTCTTAACTGTACCATTCTCTTTTTAAAGGGACCAGAAGTAATTGGACAATGCACACAAAGGCTATTCATGGGTTTGTGTAGGCAATTCCTTTTTTATGTCATTATTAGTTAAGTAGATAAAAGGTCTGGAGTTGATTTGAGGTGCGGTGCTTGCATTTGTAAGATTTTTCTGTGAACAGACAACAGTGGTCGAAGGAGTTCTCCATGCTGGTGAAACAAGCCATACTTAAGCTGCAAAAAAAGAAAAAATCCATCCAAGAAATTGCTACAATAACAGGAGCGGCAAAATCTACAGTTTCGTACATCCTGAGAAGGAGAGCACTGGGAACTCAGCAGAGCAAAATCACCCGGATGTCCATGAAGACAGTGGTGGGTGATCACAGTATCATTTCCATGGTGAACAGAAACCCCTTTTCACAATAGCCAACTAAGTGAATAACACTCTTCAGGAGGTAGACATATTGATATCCAAGTCTATATCCAAGGAACTATATCTATATTGTGACTATTGGATATAACCATATCCAATAGTCGATATCCAAGAAAAAAGAAAACAGAAATAGGACAAATGGAAATAGAAAAAAAAAAACGAAACAGGAAAAAAGGAAAATGGAAATAGGAAAAAACACTTCCCTTGTGTTTCTTCCCAGAAACACTTCCCTTGTGTTTCTGGGAAGACAATAAATTCTAGATGAGCAAGAGGTGGGCAAATGAACTGAATCATTTCTTCAACAGATTTGATTCAGCCATGAGGCAGTCTGCAACATCGGCTGCAGACTCACCCACCCCCACTGCTGCTGTTCCACCTCAGACACTTCACACCTCCTCTATTCACCCT
>NW_005188355.1:11077-17623 GCF_000239375.1 Pundamilia nyererei
TATATTTATTTTATTTTATTCTACTGTATATAGTATTTTATTCTATTCTGTACAGTTGTGTACTGTATTTATTCTTATTGTATTCTAATTTTTGCCTCATAACTTTTGCACTGTCCACTTCCTGCTGTGACAAAACAAATTTCCCACGTGTGGGACTAATAAAGGTTATCTTATCTTATCTTATCTTATAACCTGACGGACCAGTTGCAGGAACCAAAATATGGTAAGAATTGCACTGTGAGACAATTAAAAGAAGTAGAGGATCTATCGGTTTCATGAGAAAAGAAAAGATGAGAGCTAAGTGTGTTAGCTTAACTATTAGCCTAAAAATCCATCATATCATATGAATCATAACATCAAAACACGCTTACCTAGCATTTTTTGGTATCATGTCTAATCAATTTAATTGATTTGACATTATTAGGTATATTCCAATCAATGTACATTTGTATTATTCTGTAGTTGGTTATTTGAATTGAATATAAGGGAGTAGATCATAATTTTTCTGACCATCTGTTTAATGACAAAAGGATCCAGGTTCTCTTTATGGATACTGAAAGTCGATTAAAAGGAGGCAGACCAAAAGAAATTAAATGATTTGGGGTGGAACATAATTTGTTTTCAAGAATACTTTCTGAACCCACTTTCCGAATAAAAAACAAAGCAGCGTCATTCCTGAAATCTTGCAAAAAATAATAATTTAACAAATCCAATTGCTAACTGTCTGACAAGCAGTAAAGCAGAAGAAAGGATTTGACTAAAAATGGATGGCAAAAAAAAAAAAAAACTACACAAAGGTTGAACAGGTAAGACCACAGATGATTGCAGATTTCAAATATCTAAGCTCCCCATGTTGAGCTTTGTCTTTTGACTTGGTATTCTAACTTAGTTTAGGTTCTCTTTTTATTCAGTCTTTCCTCAACCGGAATCCTAAATTCACAAAAAAAAAACAAAAAAACCCCACAAACCTCGAAACAGAAGTCTATTTTTTATGAAACTATTCTAAATTCATAAAATGGTAATATGAACAAGAAAAATACAAGAAAGAGAAAATAGTGCCACCTGACAACTCTTTAAGAGTCAGTTGTCTATGCAATAAAAAAAAATTTAAATGTCAGTGATCAGTGAGAAAGTCTTAATTCTGACCTGAGAGCTTCCAGTGAACATTTTGGACTTGCTAGTCCTGCAGACAGGAGTTTCACACCTGAATCCTCCAGGTTGTTGTTAGTCAGGTCCAGCTCAGTCACACTGGCGGACGGGCAGCCGAGGATCGAGGACAGGGCTTTGCAGCTTCTCTCTGAGAGGTTACAGCCACTAAGTCTGAAAAACAAAATTGTTAAACAATATTTGCAATGAGTTAACTGGTTGGAGATTTTTATTTTAAAAATAAAAGCATTTTTAAAGTAAAAACTAGACCAGAAAAAAGTAATATAATTAATATGAAATATCTAAAAAAAATGCATTTAATTAATATTCCATGTTTAACTTTGCGTCATTTGCACATTATCTCTAAAATTAGAAACATCCTTTTTCAAAGTGATGCTAAAAAAATACATCTCTTACTTATAGACTTGACTGCTATAAATAAATATTATGATGTTGTCCTAAAAACTTCCTTTAAAGCCTTTAGTTGATCCAAAATGCTGCAACAAGAGTACTGACAGGAGCTAGAAAAAGAGAGCTTATTTCTACCTGTTAAAAGGGAGCTGTTCATTGACATTGACAATCATTCGCACTTACATTTACACCTGCATTCACACCAATGGGCAATTTAGACTAACCAATTAAACTATCCCCACTAACTGCATGTCTTTGGACTGTGGGAGGAAGCCA
This sequence comes from Pundamilia nyererei, assembly GCF_000239375.1. Taxonomy (NCBI): domain Eukaryota; kingdom Metazoa; phylum Chordata; class Actinopteri; order Cichliformes; family Cichlidae; genus Pundamilia; species Pundamilia nyererei. The sequence goes on from NW_005188355.1 coordinate 12,911, forward strand.
GAGTACCCAGAGAGAACCCACACAAACATGGGGAGAACATGCAAACTCCATAACAGAAATACCCCAAACTGATAGTGGAAATGAACTGAGGACCTTCTTGCTGTGAGGCAAATGCTATTTAAACCTCCTTGAGCTGATTGTTGTGATTTGGATGAATGTAACTAAATTGAATTTGGTACTGAAAACAAACTGTGAACCTGTTAAAGTATCGTTTTTGGCCTGTGATTAAAAAGTGGAAACTTGTTAAATCACTGTACATTTTAGAGCCCAATCTTGAAAAGTGACATTTTAAAACATTGCTATCTCTTTCCAGTCCCTGGCATGACTCTGCTATAGCATTTTTGATCAGCTGCAGGCTTTTCAAGGAGTTTTTAGACCATCCTGACAACAAGAATTAGGCTCCTATCAGTACTAAAAGTATCATATAGTTGATTGTGATGCTAACAATATTTAGGCGCCTCTGTCTCCTATATAGCTGTATACTGTTTTAAAGAGCCAGAAAACCATTAATTTTTTAATTGATTGCAAATGGCTGTGTTGTTGTTAAGTAGAATTCACAGATAAAAAAAGAAAAAGTTATAATCATATATGTACTTACAGAGCTTTGTTGGAGGCTTTGACCACTGGCAGCAGCCTCAGAAGAGCCTCCTCCGAAGCAGAGTATTTCTTCAAGTCAAACACATCCAGATCTTTCTCTGATGACAGTAAGATGAAGACCAGAGCTGACCACTGAGCAGGAGACAGTTTATCTGTGGAGAGACTTCGTGAACTTATGGATTTCTGGATCTCCTTTACTAGAGAACGATCATTCAGTTCATTCAGACAGTGGAACAGATTGATGCTTTTCTCTGCAGACAGATTCTCACTGAGCTTCTCCTTGATGTACTGGACTGTTTCCTGATTGGTCTGTGAGCTACTTCCTGTCTGTGTCAGCAGGCCTTGTAGGAGACTCTGACTGGTCTCCAGTGAAAGACCCAGGAGGAAGCGGAGGAACAAGTCCAGGTGTCCATTTGGACTCTGTAAGGCCTTGTTCACAGCACTCTGATAGAAGTGTTTCTCTGCAGATTCTCCTGTTTCAGACTTCTGGGAGGTTTGTTGTTCTTCCAGCAGATGGAGTCCAGAGTTGATGAAGGTCAGATGGACATGAAGAGCAGCCAGAAACTCCTGAACACTCAGATGGATGAAGCAGAACACCTTGTCCTGGTACAGTCCTCTCTCCTCTTTAAAGATCTGTGTGAACACTCCTGAGTACACTGAGGCTGCTCTGATATCGATGCCACACTCTGTCAGGTCTGATTCATAGAAGATCAGGTTTCCTTTCTGCAGCTGATCAAAAGCCAGTTTTCCCAGAGACTCCATCATCTTCCTGCTCTCTGGACTCCAGTGTGGATCTGTCTCAGCTCCTCCATCATACTTAACCTTCTTCACTTTGGCCTGAACCACCAGGAAGTGGATGTACATCTCAGTCAGGGTCTTGGGCAGCTGTCCTCCCTCTCTGGTTTTCAGAACATCCTCCAGAACTGTAGCAGTGATCCAGCAGAAGACTGGGATGTGGCACATGATGTGGAGGCTTCGTGATGTCTCAATGTGGGAGATGATCCTGCTGGTCTGTTTCTTATCACTGAATCTCTTCCCAAAGTACTCCTCCTTCTGTCGATTAGTGAACCCTCTGACCTCTGTCACCATGCTAACACAGTCAGGAGGGATCTGATTGGCTGCGGCAGGTCGTGTGGTTATCCAGAGTCGAGCAGAGGGAAGCAGTTTCCCCCTGATGAGGTTTATCAGCAGCACATCCACTGAGGTGGACTTTCTAGGGTCAGTTAGGATTGTAGTTTTGTGGAAGTCCAGAGGAAGTCGACACTCATCCAGACATCAAAGATGAACACAACCTGGAAGTCTTCAAAGCTGCAGATTCCTGCTTCTTTGGTTTCAGTAAAGAAGTGATGAACAAGTCCCACCAAGCTGAACTTTTCCTCTTTCAGCACATTCAGCTCTCTGAAAGTGAATGGAAATATGAACTGGATGTCCTGGTTGGCTTTGTCTTCAGCCCTGTCCAGGGTGTATTTCTGTGTTAAGACTGTTTTCCCAATGCCAGCCACTCCCTTTGTCAGCACTGTTCTGATTGGTTCGTCTCTTCCAGGTGAGGCTTTAAAGATGTCTTCTTGTCTGATTGTTGTTTCTGGTCTGTCTGGTTTCCTGGATGCTGTTTCAATCTGTCTGACCTCATGTTCATCATTGACCTCTGCAGTCCCTCCCTCTGTGATGTAGAGCTCTGTGTAGATCTGATTCAGAAGGGTTGGGTTTCCTGCTTTAGCGATCCCCTCAAACACACACTGGAACTTCTTCTTCAGGGTGGATTTAAATTCACTCTGAATCCACTTGAATTGCCCCTTGGAATGTTCTATATGTATCCAAAAAAAAAAACAAAAAAAAAACCACACAATCAAAGATTTGTCATATGCATATGTTCCGAATGTATGTTGGTCTATCTTACTGTTAAGGAGACGGTCAGCCAGTTCCTTCTGATTCATTCTCCTCAAGACGTTCAGTGTGATCTCAACAAATGCCTCTCTGCTTCCCTGGTCTTCTTCCTTACTCTCCAATACACCTTCACCCTCACTTCTACCCTCTAAGAATTCTGGGCAATCTGGACTCAAATCCTTCTGGATTTTTTTCAGTTCGTTCTTTACAAAAGTGATGATTTTCTCCTCCAGCATCTGGAACCAAAAAGTTGAATGAGTCACACCACAACGTCAATCAATTGCAGAGTCAATGGAAAGAGAAGAGAAAAAAGAGAAGCATACAAAACAGAAACACCAAATTGAACAATACACAAACTTTAAGAGAATCTAGTAGTAGTTGTATTCTATTATATAAACATCAAGGCAGTATAAAGAGAGAAGTGGAGAAGAGAAGCTTGGTACATTACAGTAATTTTTCCTGTATCCTGAGACCATAGTAACATAAATAAGGGAAGCTAATAAAGGATTAGCCATCCAGCCAATAGTCTCTGTCACGCTACCAGGTTTAGTAAGAATTTTCTTTTGTGTGTGTGTGTGTGTGTGTGTGTGTGTGTATGTGGGGGGGTTATAGAGTCGTTCTGCAAGAACAATTTATTATTCATAGCTGAGGTTTAAGTTATGCCATGGTCAGTGAGGTGGCCCAATTATTAGATGCCCAAGTTATGGGAAGTAAATACTGACGATTGGATCCCGTCACCCTTATTAATTCCACTCACCGAAAGGATGAAAGGAAAAATAACTGGAGAGCCTGGATAAACCCTATTGAGGTAGCATGGTCTCAGAGAACTAGCCTATGTGTACCTAAACATGGACATGGAAGAAAAAAGTCCCCTTCTTGGATACTGACTTACTTGATACAGAAAAGCCAAACACAGGTGCCATCATACCAGAGAAAGTGGCTCAAGACTTTTGCACAATATCATAATTTAACAAAATTTAAAGGATAAATCAAAAATATTAAGTCATAACATAACAGAAGAAAATGCAGGTCCCGCTTGTCTTCAACAATGCTGAGCTGTTTATCCAGTTTGGTTCACCTCAGCTCCTATATTACACACCACTGGGCAAGTGGCTCTACATCCTGAGCCAAAACCCACAGACCCAACATGGAGATGATTAAAGAGAATACATGTAAAAGTAGTTGTTGTACATGTACAGACCATAAATATGGAGTCCAGGTGTGTTTGATGGTTTTGGGCAGACTGACCATGGGGAACCTCTGAGGTCTCCTGGTCCACTCTGTGGAGGAAATCATGAAAAGTAAAAAGAATTCAAATAAAACTTAAAAATTCAAAAAAGAAAAGAAAAACACTTTGAAAAAACAGAAAAATTAAATTAAAAAAACAACAACAACAAATAAACAAAACAATGAACCAAGATGGCTGCCCCAAAGATGGCTCCCTTTTTTGATAGCAAAGGGAGCAAAAGAAAAATATTCACTCTTAGACATCTCTGATTCAAAGACTTACTCCAGTCCAATTATTGAAGACAGTCTGTATCCAGGACTGTCCTATATTGAGTTGCCAAATACCATAGTATACCTCAACCTCAGATTAAGTGACAGTAACATGCAAACTTTTTTTTAGCACTTATTCCTTTTCATTTGGCTGTTTTTCTTCAAATGAATGTTTAGGTACATATTAAAGTTTAATTCAAAACGTTTGTCTATTTCACTGTAACAGTGCAAGGATAACTTTTGGTTTTATACAGGGAGTTTCAGTTCTCTTATCAAGCATTATGACAAATTATGATAAAGTGCGTATTCTGAGTGATTATAATACTCATTTCTGTTGTGCCTCTGCATTTGCTTCTGACTTAATCTTTGAGAATCTTTCAGTCTGAAAGATGAAAATGAAAAATGTGAGAAACCCTACAAATTTTAAAGGGAACACATTTGACTTAGTGACTTTTCATTACAAACCCTAAACATTCTAAGATGATTCCATCTGTGCACTAAATTCTACCCTTGTTTCTAGTTTTTCTCAGTTTCCTTATTCATACGATTTCTCTCAGTGGCAGGAAAATAGTGTTACTGTGGATTACCTCATTGGTGCATTTAATAGCTCAAGCCCAAACATTGTGGATTATATAACCCCAGTCAGATTTTGAAAATTGAAGCCTTGAGTCTTCCTTAGTAGAGTGAAGTATTGAGACATTTCAAGAGGGAATGCAATAAGATAAGGGGGGGGGG
>NW_005188355.1:41671-47491 GCF_000239375.1 Pundamilia nyererei
ACTTCTGTTGTGTTTTGTACGTGCTTCAGGGTTTGTACATGTTTTGAAGTTTGTATGTGCTTTGTCTCTAGGGGCCACCGTGAATATACTTTTATTTATTCACTTTTATTTATAGCAACAAATTTAAAGTGAAACAACACAAAACACTGCAAACCACAACACAATTAAATATAAATGAAAATATAAAAAATAAAAAAAAAACAAGATTCACATTCTCTGTCATATGGACCTGCATGAATAAACTTTCTGAATCCTTTATCATCTGCAACTGAAAATAGTTGTGGATGATTACTATACCTTTCTAATGTGACGTTGTTGTCCCTGCTCTCTTTCTCTCTCCCTCCTGCTGTGTTCCTGTGCTACTGCCAGTGTAACTACCGCCCCTCCCCCCTCTGCCCAGCGCAAAGCACAAGGCTCGCGTGCGGAGTGAAGCGGGAAAAAAGTGTGAGAGAGAGGGTGAGAGAAAGAAAAAGAAAAACCCCACGGCTCGTGATAAGGAGCCGGCTCGCATCGTTCATGTCCAAGATCTGGATCTAAGACCCATTTCGTTCGCGACCGACACATCACTAATAGCTGTGTAGCTAGCCACCCACAGCACATCATTAGATACCAGCTAGTCCAACTTGAGTAACCCTACAAACGTCACTGCTGTTTAGTTTTCTGTCTTCATTCATTTCGGAAGTGTTGGCAGAGCTGTAGCTGCCGCATATTTGGCTTCACGGCCCTCCTTCGTGGTTCGTGCACGTCGAAGCTCAGTTTGCTCTTCATGGTGTTTCAGCCGATGACACGGGTGGACCTCGCAGGATCTGCCGTCCACCCGCCGTGTGATGACCCTCCTCCGGAATCCCCCCACCCAAGGGAAATACACCGCTCTCAAGACGCTGCTGCTGTGGGGCTACTCCCTCTCTCACGCTCACAGAGAGCACGGTATTCTTGCTAGGAACGGATGACGGCGGATTCCACTTCACTCACGTCTACCTTCGACAGCTGCCTGTGCGAGCTGGCAGAAGAATCGGATCGCATTCTCCTGTCTACCAGGAGCTTCGGCATCCAGACGATCATTCCCGATTCACCAACGGCATCTCCCGCACCCCCACCGATTCTCCCGGAGGCCTCCGACAAATCAATGGTGGTTGGGATCGCGGCATGGTGGCAACGCGGAAAAGCGCTGTGTTTTTACAATCAGCGCGACAGCGCCGTGCCGCCTTGGCAGTTTTAAGGCCCAGGGAAATGAGCCCGCCAGCGCTCTGTAGCAGCCGTGACCACTGGTCATAAGGAAAGGCTGCTCTTCATAGAGGACTCACGCTCGGGGAGACATTTTCTGGTTGACTCCAGCTCCCAGAAGAGCCTCGGGAACTCTCTTGTCATCTTTGCATACCTCCACAATGGTATATTATTTAGTCTTAAAAGAAAATTGGAGATTTCCCACCTACCACCAGAGAGAGCCCTGAGAATCACTGTTTTAGACAACAGGAAACATTAGGAAGAATTTTTACATCAGTCCAAAACTAAAACTGTCGACCTACAGAGCTGCTGCCGCCATCTGCAAACTGTCCTACATGCTGAACGACAAACTCCACCCTGTACTGAGAACTGAAAATGTCTCAACTGTTATTTTCCTACAGATCATCACTGGAAACATTCAGACTGACTGGAGTATTTTTTCCTTCAAACTACAACCATCCAAGACAATACAACAGCTGAAACTTCCAGAAACTGAAGACAAAACAGTCAGCTCAAAGATTTAACACTGAACTAAACTATGAACCAGGTCTTGGCCATTTTTATATGCAGGCTTTAGATAGTCTACAGTTGAATTTTTAATTTTATTTCCACACAAAATCACACCCACACAAAAAGGCGGGAGAGTGTTCAACGCTGCCTCGTTGACCCAGATGTGCGTCCGTTACTGTGAACTATGGAGCAACAGATTTGTCACTGTTTGTGCTGGAGCTAAGCTATCACACAGCTGATATTAGCCAGGAAAAGATTACAGACTGCTGACAGTACCTTTACACAGAGCTTCAGACGGAGAAGATCAGCATCACAAACATGAAGTTCAGGAAAGTGAAAGTAAACTTCCGGCTGGAAGGAAACACAAAGAGAGCCGTTTGAGGGCACCTTCACATTAAGAAGCATCAGAAACACTCTGTGCTACGTTCAGGTGCAGCTGGGAAACTCCCAAAGCTCTGGTAGCTTATCTAAAGGTGATTTATTTTTGCTGGTTTTCCTGTTTGAAGCACAAACATCCGTCATCACTTTGTTGTTCTTCTTCCTGCAGAGTTTGAACAAACATCAGTTTAGTGCTGAAATATTCAAAGCTCATTTCAACCTGTTGAAGTCATGAATGAAAGTGCAGACTGAGAGTGGATCACATGATGTTGAAGGTGTGTCATGTGACATGTTCAGTATTGTCACACGTGTCTAGATTGTCCCTGATATCATAACTGCTCAAACACTGATGATTACATTTCAGAATCAGAATACTTTATAAATCACTAAGGACAGTATGTGGGTTACTGTTGCTCCAATATAGTAACAGAAACAGACTAGACTATTTAACCGTACAATATGTTACAGATTTACCGATTTAAGAAATAGCACAATATATACAAATCACTCAATAAATAAATATCAAGAATATTGACAGCAACATTACTCAGTAGAAAGGAGTCTGTGCAAAAAAGGGTGTAACTATTGCAGTGTTTACAGTGTATTAGAGGGAGGAGTTGTGCAGGGAGATGGCCACGGGCAGGAATGATTTCCTGTGTCATTCAGTGGTGCTTTTTGATAATCTAAGTCTCTCAATGAATGTGCTCCTGTGGCTAGACAGCATGTCATGGAGTGGGTGGGAGGTAATATATAATGGAAGAATTATTACTGATGGCAGCAAGGTTTGAATGGAGCTCTCTGTCTGTGCTGATTTGTCGCCCTCTGGAGGTCAAAACACAAACTGCATGATGTCACTGTAACTCCCACAGTGACAGGAAGTGTTTTTATGACTGAAACACTGAAGTGATGCTAACGGCTGTCGTTAGGCTCACTGATACCAGTGCTGATGTGTTCATGTAAAACACTGGCTCGGGTCAGACTCCTTCATCCTTGTCCAGTGCAAGGCCGCCCTCAGACCCACAGGAGCTCTGACCTTTGACCTCCTGTGACCTTTAAAAAAGTTTTTTTTTTATTTGAATTCTGCTTTGATATTTTTATGAGCTCCCAGCTCTGTTTGAGCCTCCAGCTAAAATAAAAGGATGAAGCTGTTCTGCAAGAACACATCTGAGGTGATATTAATGTGATGAACACACATTTATGATCACAGCCCCCCTACAGTGACAGGACAGTGATGCCATCAGCCCCATAACTGACACTTCAGTGATGTTTGTTTCTGGGTTTGAGGTCAAAGGTCAGCTTCATACCTGGATGATGTTATTTGTGTTGAATGTGTCACTGCAGAGCTATAAGAATGTGTGGAACTCGTCTTTACTCCCTGATGGGGGAATGTCTTTGACTTGAACAGTTTATTCTGAGTTTAAAATGATAAGTGTTTGAATCCAGGAGGAAAGTGGGTCTTTTCAGCTGCAGTAACATTTTGATGCTGTTCATCAGCTCAGCCCCACAAATGACCTTTAGACTGAGGTCACTTCCTGTCACCGCCCTGACAGTCCTTCAAAGGCTGATGACATCACAGAGACGAAGGCCATCCTGATCCAAAGGTTTGTACAAACATGTCCTTCTTCGTCTCTGGGATCTGAAGGTGTGTCCTATGCTAACATTTTCCCTCCAGCAGACAAACATGATGTGTTTTGGGTTTAAGTCAGTAGTCTGAGAAATTCTTGTTGTGGCCAAGTGCCACAGTTTCATCATCACTTTTTAAAGTGGGAACTTCATCGGACACATTTTCACAGCTTGGAAGTGGAAATGATGCTTTGAAGGAAACACAGGATGGATTTGCCTCCACAAAAAAAAAACAGCAGCTGACTGAGGATCTTGTTAGAGGAAGAAGAAGGTGAAAAAAGGAGATTTCAAGTGATTTCCATGCATTGCTGCTCTGGACGGTGCCCCGCAGAAGCTGCTGTAAATTCAAATGATGAACAGATCAGTCCTGTGTTTACTGCCATGGAGCTGACACGTGTCACACTGACACAACTCTGAGTCCTCTTGTTCTCCACTCACTGCTTTGAAGCAGCTAGTTTGGAGCCACAGGCTGGATGCAGTTTCTTTTTCAGCCAAACAACACAGGCGACCGAAGGATACCCGCTTCAGATGTTATCAGTCCATCAATGGCTTTTATTAGCACTTATCAGCCCCATAACTGTGGCTCAGATTGGTCCTCCTGCACCTGCTAGCAGACTCAGTAGGTCGTTATCACGAATTCGTAAGCTGGATCACTGTGTCGCTGTTGGGAGGGACGACGATGAATCCAGATCCAGTACAGACAGAGTCCGGTTCACTGAGATGGGGTCTCTTTCTTTGAAATGTTTCAAAGATGTTATTTGTTTCTTCAGTGTAATGTAGTTCAGTTGTGTTGTTATTTACCATGATGTTTTGTGTTTCACGGCTAAATTAGAATCATGGGCCAATTAGCCCTGTGACAAAAGTGTGTGTTGCTGAGTGCAGACATTCATATCAACAAGTGCAAACTTGTTGTACTTGGCAAATAGAAAAATCTGAGCTGTTACCTGCAATGAGTCCAGGCTGTGCATCTGAAAACTCAATGCTTAAATGTAAAGCTACAGCTTAAATTGTGACCGTAGATATTAACATTACTTACATTGTTATTAAACAAAAGAATGGTATAACATGGATTTATGAGCTCCAGCTGCGGAAAACTAAGTAAACCTGCAAATAACAGCAGCGTGCACGAGAGCCTCACGAGTGTTTGTGTGTGCACGTTATGCTTGTCTGAGCAGCGCCCAACAGAAACTGACAGTTTGTTACACCTGAGTAAAAACAAGTTTGAACTTTGCACTTTAGTTTACAGGGTGTTGCCTTTTTGTCTTTGAATATTACAGCTGAGCTGATGTTTCGCATAAAGTGAAAAATGATCAGCGTAAAGTTTGATGTGCTTTCACAGCAGCTGCTCACAACATAAGGCTTCATTTTTTTATTGTTTAATCAACAAGGATTTCTTTATTATTATAGTTATTATAATTTCATATTTTCTAACTCATTTCTATTTATTTCAGATTAGTTTTTATTTGTTTCACTGCCATGGTCTGTGTGGAGGTCATATGTCAGCATATGTCAGACGAAAAATGCCTTCTTAACAGGGCGATTGAGCTTCAGTCAGTATTGATGGGATTTCCGGTTCTTTTTAGAGAACCGGCTCTTTCGGCTCGGCTCACTAAAAAGAGCCGGCTCCTTCGGCTCCGAACCGGCTCTTCAGGTTGTTTTGTTGCTTTAATTAATTAATTATCAACAACAATATAAAATTATAGACAAAAGGAATTACTAATGTAAAAAAATGTGGTTTTCTTTATGTATGTTTATATATAAATATTTATGGGGGCCCCTAGAGATGAAAAACGTACAAACTCCAAAACACATTGCTAGAGTTAACTGAACTTCCAAAACAGAACCACCTAGGTCACTTAAATTACACAATTGAATATATATGTCTATTGTTTTTGTATTAATACACACACACTCATATATATATATATATATATACATATATATCTATCTATCTAGCTCTCGCAGCTAGAGATTGAGCTCTCGCAGCTAGAGATTGACGAGGTACAACACAAATGCTACGGCAAGGAGGAGTCAGGACGCCAGGTCAGGGGGGAGATATCATCACCCCCACCCGAGATTGGGTAC
>NW_005188356.1:0-2153 GCF_000239375.1 Pundamilia nyererei
TTTGCCTGTCCCGTTTGGCTCTTTTGCATCAGAATTGTTGTCTAAAGGCAAAGAAAGATGCCCAACGAATTTACTTTACCAAATTGACCATCCCAGCCTTGCCATAATGGTCCATTTGATTCACCTTTTATTGTTTATTTTATTTTCACTTACTGAACATGGGACAGAGTCTGTCCCATGTTCAGGAAACAGGATCTTTAAGTTCTGGTCTGATGCATCAATCAGCACATCAGCATAAAGACTCCAGTATCTGTTCTACGTCAGATTATCAGAACAAGCTTGTTATTTTTGTTTTAAGAAGTTTGAGGCAGGTTTTTATTTCACATCAGTGCGTGCCATCAAAATGATGAAAAAACATTTAATTTATGCATCATTTGTAGCGCTGTACTAAGAGTTAAAGTGGGGCAGAACAATCCAGAAGTGTTTTTGAAAGGAGAAATACAGGAAGGGGTGGGAGGGAGAGCGGTTCGGTTTGAAGGCGAGGGCTGTTCAATGCGATCTGAAATCTAAAGCTTACATGAGAGCGACCTTTAATATACTATATACTGGATCAGTAAATGATGCAAAATGTCATATGAACCTGAAGTGTGTACAAACTGTGTGTTATTTACAGGGTGCATGAAAACACTGCAGGTTAGAGCAGGACGACGGCTCACAGTGAAGCTCACAGCAGAAACTGATTGATTCACTACAACTAATGTTGTACTAAATATATTATTTGGTTCTTATTATTAGTAGCGCAAGGCTCAGTTAGCTTTGGACAAAATAGTAGAAACATCTTCAGAAAAGCTGCTTTTCACTTTCTGACTGTGAGTAAATTTCACAGCCTGCATGCTTGTTCAAGATTTCAGATTTTTTAACACAAGTACTGTACTTCTGCTGACCCTCCTGTTCTCAGGTACAATGATATGTGTGGGTCAGTTTGACACACGTCATTGTTAGTCGTCCAAAAGTGTCAGACACCCAAATATTCCCATAAACAGTGTTTATATGTCATGATTAATCCATTACTAACATTTCAATCAATATTTAATGCAATGTAGCTCACAGATCATGGTTCAATGCTGATATATAACTCGTTTTTTCATAAAAAAAATGAGTATTTAAACATTTTTAATGTACATTGGAAAGTCCTGCATACAAAACAGAATGTTTTCCATGATATTGACTTTTCTAAAATGTAGTAATAATAGCTGTAAGCGTGTTGAACATTCGTATCTCAATTTTCAAATCAGATTACTGAGAGAAAATACAAAGTCTCCAGAGACGTGTTCTGCATCCCACAGACTGGCTGCTGACTCACAGACCCAGCCAGGACTCGCAAACATGCATCCTGTCTGTTCTCCTTCAGATACACCGTCTCTTCAGATTAGCTGTTTTCAGAATGACTTTCTGTACCGAGCTCTGTCACACGAGTCACTGCCACACTAGTGGGACTTGGCACCGTTTGTTATTGTGTTTCGTGCACTTTTGGCTGATGTGTATCTCAGGATGAAGATCACAATATTTAACCATTTTTTGATAATATTGTTGTCCTTGGAGGGATATGAATAGGGATGGGTACCGGTGTCGGTTCTGACATAAACGGTAGTAACCAGACCGAAAAGCAGCGCACATTTCGGTGCTTTATTTCAGTGCTTTTTTTCCCCTGAGCTGTGACACACTTTGAATTCTAGCCAATCATTTTACGTTTCCGAGGATAGTAGGCGGGGCCAGGTACGTACGTTCTTTTAGAGCAGAGCTACAGATTAAAAATGTCCAAGGCGAAGCGGTCAAAAGTCTGGCTGTACTTCACAGCAAAAGATGCAAACTCAGCAGCAACAAGTGCTTTAAGGTGATACTGTGATACTGTCAAAGGAGGTAACACCAAGAATCCGATGAAACACCTGGCGACGCATAGCGTTTTTTTTAAAAGCCAAGAAATGCACCGTATTTGATAGCTTGCTGCGAGACCTCACACCGAGCACATCTACTGCGGGTGGGTTGCCTGTTATGCAACATCCCCCAAGAACCCGAAGAGTACAGTCCTGGCCCCTAGCCCTGCCAGTGTAGCAGAAATGATGAGGATGATGATGCAGCAGCAGCCGTTCTTCTCTGCGTGAGTAGCTTAATGTTGTTCGTGTGTAATTTACGTTGAGTAGGCTAACCACGTT
>NW_005188356.1:2467-3732 GCF_000239375.1 Pundamilia nyererei
AGCACCGGTTTGAGCACCGTTTGAGCACCGGCACCGTTTCAAAAGTACCGATTTGGCACCGGTATCGGATAAAACCTAAACGATACCCATCCCTAGATATGAACAGCAGTTTCCTCATTTGGTTCATAATCTGAATCCTCAGACTTCAAGATGTTCTTCAGTCACATCCTCCTCAGACGAATCTCCCACCCTGTGATCAAAGCTCCAGAGCCTGCTGGGCTCTCAGCTTTTTACTTCTGCTGCCCGTTTGGTAATAAACTGACAGGCTGCAGAGTGTAATGTCTCCACTGCAGAGTCCTTATGTACTCTGCTCATTTCCTGCTGAGTGTACATTCAGTGTGGTTGGAGCTGGCCGGAGAGCAGAAAAGGTTCCCATCAAAAGTTATAACATCACTTTACACATGAGGTCAGTAAGTCAGTTGTGTGTTTGAAGTGACATATGGCTCACCCCGTTAGCCTCCACTTTGACTGCCAGGTCAAACTGACTCGAACCGTATCTATGTAATATGAACCTGCAGGGTTACAGATATGTCAGATGGACCATTTATATGTTGATCACACTTTTTTAGCAAAGCAAAATAAGTTTCATGTTAAAAAAGCAATTTGAACCATTTTTAAAAATGTTTTTCAAATATCAAAACAGTCAGTTGGACCCACAACATAACAGAAGGGTTAAATAAAGCCTGTCTGTACCTCAGCTACTTCCCTGTCACGGTGTAGAGGAAACAGCCTGAGCTGCATTGGTAATGAGAGCTCAGCACAGAAGCAGCAGAACCAGAAATCAAGTAAGACGAGCCTCACATTCCTAACAGCAGGGTCAGCTGCTCTCCCAATCTCAAGTCATTTTTTGGTATCAGAATTGACGATAATGGATCAGTTGGGGTGACTCTGGGTTAACAGGCTCTAAAACTCATCCTGACAACCATCAAAAGGCTAAACTTGAAGTTTACATACATGACTTCACACAGTGCGCTGCTTACTGTACTTCTTTCAGAGTTAGTAGTTCTGTGCCCTGTGGTCTCAGTTACACTGCTGTAATTCAATTCAATTCAATTGTATTTACACAGCGCCAAATCACAACAACAGTCGCCTCAAGGAGCTTTACATTGTAAGGTCGACCCTACAATAATACACACAGACATAAACCCAACAATCACATGACCCCCTATGAGCAAGCACTTTGGTGACAGTGGGAAGGAAAAACTCCCTTTTAACAGGAAGAAACCTCCAGCAGAACCAGGCTCAGGGAGGGGCGGGGCCATCTG
>NW_005188356.1:3983-6673 GCF_000239375.1 Pundamilia nyererei
AAAGTAGAGATAGTGTCTGTCTCCTGAATCCAAACTGGAAGCTGGTTCCACAGGAGAGGGGCCTGAAAACTGAAGGCTCTGCCTCCCATTCTACTTTTAAATACTCTAGGACAGGGGTCAGCATTTGGACCCGGTTTCCACGCAAAGGTAAACACTGGGAGCCGCAAATACTTTTTGACATCTAAAATGAAGATAACACTGTATCAAGGGCGTAGACTTGGCGTGGACGGAAGGGACATGTCCGCACCAATATCCTGCGATTATTGAATTGTCCCCACCAATAATTTGATCTCTTCAAATAAAGAAAATCAAGAAAAAAACGATCTGTCAGCGTCTCATTCACCCAGCGGTGCAGAAAGAGTTAAATTACATTCTCTACTGGAGTCCTACATCATGTGACAAATATGGCCAATGTGATTGGCTGAGCCTTTCAGGGAGCTCTGTTTAGTTTCAGCAGCGGCAAACCTGCGCTGCGAGGAGGAGAGGAGGACGGCAGCAAAGAGGAAGAACCTGGATATAAGAAAGTATTTTTCAAAGAAACCTGTAAGTCACTTAAAGCCAAGTTCACTCATAAAATGTGTCACAATAACGTTACAGGCTATGCTAGGCTTTGGCCCACATCAGTCTAAAACTGTATGTAACCACGAATAACGTGTTTGGGAAACTAACTGCACAACAGGCAGCACTGTTAGTTCTCTCAGTCTCAGAGCAGCGTTTCTAATTTTGATTGAAACTGTCAGAAAACGTCAGCCTCGAGCAGCCCGGATATTAGTTTACAGAGGCTGTTAGAATTATATGTCTAACGTTAAAATCAGAAATCAGAAATCAGAAAGGGTTTATTGCCAGATGTTGAGCAGGTTTACAACATTAGGAAATTGCTGCGGTGCTTCAGTGCAACATACTGTCATAAAAATATAAAAATAAGAATAAGAATAAGAATTAAAGTGCTAAGTGGATAGTGGATAGAAAATGTTGGTGACACAATAATTTCATCCTAATCGCACTGACGTATTCATAGGGTTAATTTTTGAGATAAAATGTCATCATGATATGCAAATATTTCAACCAACCCAAAGCTCAGAGAGCAATGGTGACAGAAGGTCACAGGTGAAATTGGATGATGACTTGTTGGTTCATGACTGTATTTGAAGCACATGTGTGACTGCATGTATCTGGAGTGTCTCATTGTTATTCATCAGGTGACAGAGGCAGCTCTGCCATGTTGTAGCTCAGACAGAGGTGAAGAGGCGAGGTCACAGGTGACTGGCTGATGATTTGGTGCTATAGATTAACTAGTATTTATTATCATGACAATTGTTAGGCTGCTGATGTAAATTGATTCATTAGTGTATGTTTGACAAAGAATCTGAATTGACATGTCTCACTTTTATATGGCACAAATCAATGTGTTCTTTTATCATGTGGCAATATGTCCCAGTGCAGTCAGAAGGGAAGAGCCAGGCCCAAAGGTGAGGCACATCAAGCACAGAATAATAATTGTAATCTGAGGATAAAACGCAGGTACTGCATTCAGTGTCCCCTTAGTGCTAATGTATCAGAGATGTTGGTGTAACTGAAGTAATGTTGTTAAGTCCTTGAAGTCATATTCTTTTATTGTCATGACTGTATTTGAAGCTATTTTTATGTTTGTATGATACCTGATTTATATGGAATATGGCTGAAGTAAACTAAAGCCTAAAATACTTAGTCAGTCATTTGTTTAATAGTAATTTAACATTATATAATTCACATGTAAAACTATGAATTGTAATTTTAAATGGTTTAAAAGCATGTAGAATAGCACATGTAGGCAAGTATATTTCTCCTTTTTTTTAAATCAAGAAGCAAAGACAAAAAGGGAAAAAAAGAAACAGGGTTCGATGGTTGAATCGTCCGTCCCCACCAACGCCAAAACCAAATCTACCCCCTTGCACTGTATATATTGTTTTTTACTTGTATGCTTTGTGTGAACAACTAAAGTGTGTTGCTTATGAAATCCATGAAATTCTACAGAGAAAATGACATGTTATTTATGTAATGAACACATTTTGAACTCCTAAAGAAATATAACAAAAGGAAAGACACCCAGCTGAACTAAAAGGATCCAGGAAACAAAAACTGTTGTGAGCCGCCACCCTCATATCACCTTTGGGCTTTTGGAGCCTTGACCTGACTTTTAAAAAAATAACTGGAAAAAAAGCACTATGCTGCTAAAAAAAATAGATATTTGCAAAATTCTGCCTAAATATGTATTTTACCTGGTTAATGTCTGTGGCGGGGCGTGGTCTGCAGCGCCGCTGCAGGGGAGGTGGACGCACCTGAGCGTCTGTGCTCTCTATGCTGTTGTTGGTATATGTCGGGCTGTGAGCTGAAAAGCTACAGCTGGCTGTATGCGTACAGCAACCGTGTGTGAAAAGTGGTCAATAAAGAGATGCTGAAAAGCGTGTTCATGCAAACACCATCGGGTCTTTAGTGGTATGTTTACAATGGGACTTCTGCTCCTGAACCTCTGCGCACAGTGTCTGCAAATCGGGGCTGTACGAAGTCACTTTCATCTTTACACAGGACTGTAAGCTGTCGTCTGTGAGCGGTGTTTGTTTTTAACATAGCTCACAGTGGAGCTGCTGACATAATGTGGATCCGAAGATCCATAATTGGCCTACCTGGGGTTGAAAGTCTCGATAAATGCA
>NW_005188356.1:36013-47459 GCF_000239375.1 Pundamilia nyererei
TTAGAACTGAAGAAGCTTCTCGGATGAGAGGTGAAACGTCTTCAAGTAACTTAAAGAAGTCCAGACGCTTTTCTTTGCAAGCTCCTTTGAAATGTCTGGTAGTGTAATCATTTGTTTTACAGTGACTGTCTATCTTTTGCTCAGTTCATGGTGATTACATCAAACTTCTGTCACGCTGAGGTTAAGTCATGCTTCTGCTGTAGATCTAAAATATGCTCCCACACTTCTGGTGGGCTTAAGAGTCAATGTTTTTTAATGTTACCTTTATTTTTCTTAGCAAATGATTTAATAATCGATCAACATTAATTTATCCTGCCTTACAGAGACCTGCTGGTCACAGCTTGATGGCTTTTCATCTGTTTTCAGTTCATCCATCCATCCATATTCTTCTGCTTATGCAGGGCTAGGTCACAGGGTCAAATCCTCTAGCTTATCCGGGGGAACACCAAGGCCCCGGGGCCTCCTCCCGATGGGACACGGCTGGAACACCTCACCCAGGAGGCATCCTTATCAGAAGCCCTAACTATGTTAACTGGCTCCTTTCGGTGTGGAGGAGCAGCGGCTTTACTCTAATCCCCTCCTGAATGGCCGAACTCCTCACCCTATCTCTAAGGGAGAGGCCAGCCACCCTTCAGAGGAAGCTCATTTCTGCCGGTTGTATCCGCGATCTCGTTCTTTGGGTCACTACCCACAGCTCGTGACCATAGGTGAGGCTAGGGACGTAGATTGACCGGTAAATTGAGAGCTTGGCTTTTACACTCAGCTCTGTCCTCACCAAGATGGATGGGTACAGCATCTGTATCTGTGAGAGACCAACAGACCTCTCTGTGGATCCCCTGCTGCCTTCTCCCCTCACTCATGAACAAGACAAGACCCCGACATACTTAAACTCCTCCACTTGGGACAGTAACTCGACCCTGACCGGGAGTGGGCACTCCACCCTTTTCCGGCTGAGGACCACGACCTCAGACTTGGAGGTGCTGATTCCCATTCCCGCCACTTCATACTCGGCTGTGCTCCACCTGATGAAGCCAACAGAACGACAAGCAGAGATGAAATTCTGAGGCCACCCAAGTGGAAGCCTTCATTCTGCTGTGAACCACAGAGTAGAATAAACTAAAGGGTCAGATGCATCTGTCAGGTCTTTGATGGATTTCTTTTCCTAATTCAAAAATACTATTTCATGCCAAACTGTCAAACTGTTATCTTTGGCATTTTGCATAAAATGAACTAAACAAATGTCAACCAGTTATGTGTGTTTGTGACAAATGCTTGTAACAAAGATTTAAAACAATTTAAAATAGTTGTTATTAATTTGTCTGCTCTGTGTAGACAAACACTGGTTCATTCCTTGAGTCAGGAGCCTTTTTATGTTTGAATGATTCACAGGAAGGCGTGTCGGTGTGAGAGCTGGTGTTTTGAAACTTATGCACATTACTATATTTCAACGAATATAAACACAAATCAAGCATTTTATTGTAGAAAAGTGTAGAAATACTGACCTAAGTGCAAAGACTGTACTCCTAAAATAGTTCTGCCTTTATTCTATGACACCTTTAGCTTATTTCATCTTTTCTTTGCCTTATTCACAGTTACCTGACTGACCAGTGCTGGAATGGAGGCTGTATTTACCTGATACTGCTGCGGCGAGTCAAGCGAAAGGCTCCTCTTCCTCCCTGCGAGGCAGCTGAAAGTGTTTGTATCCCACTCACCAGTGACAACTGTGAAGACCAGCGTCGCAGCACATCTGAGTCCTCCGACAGCTCTGCAAATTACAGACGCACACGTAAATTTGGAGTGATATCACGCTCATCCTTCAACCAAGAGGACAGGCAGCGTACGAGTTCAGAAGTCCGGAGGTCTTATCATGACTACAGTTCTCATCCTGAGAATATAGAAACTAGTCCTCCAGATAACTCAGCTCACATCCTCCCCACACCTTCTAAGGAAAGCCCGGACCACTGTTCTCAGGTCAGAGCTGCTCCCCAGCGTCAACACGGTGGCGAGGCTGCCCCCCAGCCGCTAAGGTGTTACAGTCAGCTGCTAGAGTTCAAAATGGATTCTTCCTGCAGTGAATATTTATGCCAGGTGAGACAAATCGGATCAATGCTCGTCTGTTAGAAGCTTCCAACGTGTTTTACTCAGTAACTGTTTCAATGAGAAGCAAATACAATCTACTGTGGTGCAGCTGTTGATAGGTTCATCTAGCATAAACCCATTGCTGGAACGCCAAGACAATTGTACTCCAATGGCAACAGCAAAACGAAAGTCACCAGAGCTCTTTGTGTGACCTCGTGCACGAGGGAGACGCCTGAGACGAGCGCTGTTCCTGCCGCTCAAACCCCAGCCACTCTCAGTCAGCTCCCCCATAGCACTGCTCTTTATCGTGGTTACATGAATATGCATAGGTTCATTAACATATGACATCTTACACAGGCATACATGTGAACAAAGAGTACCATCTGGGTGTATGTGTGTGTATCAAGATATGGCCCTGTGAACGCCTCCTTAAAAAGCTGGTACTAGGAGTCCAGCGGTCCACCTAAACAAAAGGCTCTTATACTAAAAGAGATACAGATACAATCCTCCTGTACCATAAATCAGGAAGGGAAGGTATGACCTCTCATGGCCTGAGGATGTGTGCATATGCCAGAACACTCTGGAAGGCACACAGAGTCTGAATCTGTGGCAAGATCTGAAAACTGCTGTTCACAAACGCTGTCCATCTAATCTAACTGAGCTGAAGCTGTTTGCAAAGAAGAATGGGCAAAGATTCAGTCTGTAGATGTGCAAAGCTGGCAGAGACAGACCCTAAAAGACTGGCAGCTGGAGCTGCAGCAAAAGGTGGTTCTACAAAGTGTTGACTCAGGGGCTGAATAATTACACACACCCCACTTTTCAGTTATTTATGTGTAAAAAAATGTTTGGAATCATGTATGATTTTCGTTCCACTTCTCACGTGTGCACCACTTTGTGTTGGTCTTTCATGTGGAAGTCCAATAACATTGATTCATGTTTGTGGCTGTAATGTGACAAAATGTGGAAAAGTTCAAGGGGGACGAATACTTTTGCAAGCCACTGTGCATTGTCAATATGGAGCAACCAACCAGCAGGGCAGAAAGTATAGTCGTTTGCAGGGGATAAGCTGGTGCTTTTTTGGTGATTTATCAACAGTGCCTCAATGGACCTTAACCACATGATTGCATATGACCAGCTGGTCCATGTAAGTTAGTCCATGTTTAATTAAAGATTTCCAAGGAAAGCAAGAGAGTAATGGGATAGCGGTTTAACATGTAGGTGTTGTGAGAAACAACTGGTATGTCATTCCTGTATATCATGCAAAATGTGTGTAGCTAGCTTATTTTTGCTTCTGTTTTCTACATAATTCATGTTTTTGCACATTACTGATAATATATCTAGTATGTAGTAACATTTATATCTGACTGTGTGTGATAAGTTGTTTGTTTTTCATGTGTTTTTTTGTAGCCCAGAGATACCAACCACATCTGGAAAATGCACATGGTGAAGGGTCAGGAGGGCCTTGGCATAAAGATCACAGGGGGGCGTGGCTCCAAGCGTTCCCCTCATGGCATCATCATTACACATATAGAGGAGGGAGGCGCCATTTACAGGTGAAGTTAGGAAGGAAAAATGTATAAAATACATGGTTTAGTTTATATTTGTTGACCTCTCTCCAACCCCCCTTCTGTGTGTGTGTGTCTGTTTTACAGGGATGGACGTCTTCATGCTGGTGATGAGTTACTGATGATTAATAATCAGTCTTTGGTGGGTCTTACTCATCAGGAGGCTGTTGATATCCTCCGCTCTGCTACAGGTCTGGTCCAGTTGGTGGTTGCCAGTAGGGTAAGTGCACAAACACAGACACTGGAGGCATGAGTGAGTTTGAACAGAAAGTGAGCCATTTATTGAGGCTAGAACCATAAGATAATTAAAAGGCAAAACGTGAAACTGAGACTAAAGTAACTAATTAATGCTTTGATCTTAAATATGATCAACCTATCTCTAATGATCAGCTATGTACCACAGGCCTTCAAGCTGGCTGCAGTTAAACCTTTACTCAAAAAGCATCTCTAGACCCAGCAGTCTTAGCTAATTATAGGCCAATCTCCAACCTTCCTTTATATCAAACATCCTTGAAAGAGTAGTTGTCAAACAGCTAACAGATCATCTGCAGAGGTTTATTTGAAGAGTTTCAGTCAGGTTTCAGAGCTCATCACAGCACAGAAACAGCTTTAGTGAAGGTTACAAATGATCTTCTTATGGCCTCTGACAGTGGACTCATCTCTGTGCTTGTCCTGCTAGACCTCAGTGCAGCGTTCGATACTGTCGACCATAATATCCTATTAGAGCGATTAGAACACAGACATCACATGGGGATACAAGTCAGAGAACGGTTGCATTACAGAAAAAAACACTGAAATATACACTACAATGGGAAAGTACAAGAGGAAAAAAAAGAGACCTCTGCTCATGCTGGGCTATAGAGGACAGCGTGAGAACAGGAAACAAAAAAACTCCTCTGCACAGAAAGCACATAAATGTCCACAGCACAACATTATAGAGCACGTGACCAGCAACAGGGTTGGGTAGGGGATAAGGAGTAATCCCAGGCAACACAGCAGCCATCCTGCCACTGCACGGGCACAGACCCGCCTCGTGTTCCCAGGAGGCTACAAGCATCGAAGGCATTGGAAGGGGAGGGGGGATGAGTGAGTGCTTATCAGTGTATATGTATGTGTGTGCGTGTCCATAGTTGAGCTGAGACAGTGTCCTTCGCCCTGCCAGGCTAAGTAAACAGTCTACCAGCCAACCCAGGTGGCCTTGTAGGGAATGGGAAGGAACAGACTCAACACATTCGTTATCAGGGTGGTGTTGTTCAGCTCCGGCCTTGAGCCCACAGCTGGCGCCGAAGGGGTAGCCGCATTATGATGGTAATTTTTCTTTTGCAAACAACTCGGGAGAATTTCAAGCTGTTTTTAACACTCCGACACTGATCTCTCAATCTCCCGTTAATAGCTGCGAGTTTCTCCGTGATGTTATTTACCTTCAATTCCATGGTCTTTTCAGTCTTTCGCTCACATAGCAGATTCTGAGACCTCACGACCGCAGCCAACTGATCCGCGATGTAATCCAGCTTCCGCCCAGAGATGTTGTTCCGAGTATTCACTGCGGCTGTAAGCGCCTCCAAGCTCTTAACCATGCTGCATTCAGTGAGCCCTTTCTGAGAAGCCGCACCTCGTCCCATCGTTTCAATCCCAGCGGGCAGCCTTGTGGGGGTTTGAACAGCTGGTTCCACTCTCTTAATTCTCCAATTAATCAGGGCCAAGCCAGCTCCGATCAGCAAGAACCCTGTTATCATGGTTCCGAATAGGTAGATATCTTCAGCGTCCTCGATCGACAGTCCCGCCAGGCACACGGTCCTCCATTTCTGGAGGAAATCAGCCATCCTACGTGCTGTTTGTTTGTACTTATGTACTAGCTTTAGGCAGTCCTTGCCAAAGTGGATTAAAATGTCTTGATGCATGCTCAATCATCCAGGTAAGGAAATCCGAAAGGGAAAAGGAAATTTCGGGGTCCCAGATTTAAGCCCTGTGGGAGTGTCCCCCCCCAAGAGGGACATGGACCCCCTAATGATCCTGAAGAAGCTTCTCAGATGTGAGAGGTGAAACGTCTTCAAGCAACTTAAAGAAGTCCAGATGCTTTTCTTTGCAAGCTCCTTAAACTAGTATGACAGTAGTAGGCTGCATTTTTGAAGGTTTTGTAAAAAATAAGGTTTGCATGTACACATCCATTGTTGTCCTTGCAGGAGGATTCAGATGTAGGCTTTGATCCTTTTCCATCCGCCAGTCTGCCAGACCTTGTCAGCACCTGCAGCTCCACTTCATCCCTGTCCCAGGCTGCTCACACCAAGACTTCCAACAGCAGCACCAGTCTGCACAAGTCCTACATGGTACAAACAGATAATATGTAAAGTGAGACAAATCGTTTTTTGACCTCTTGCTGAATTTGAAAGTTTGCTCACTTAGAATAAAAAGTTTTATGGTAGTTTTATTTTCACTGTGAGGGAGAATATCAACCAACATCCAGGAAGACACATGATGTGAAACTTATAAATGAATTTGAATGTCACTGAGTCAGTTAGTAGTGACTCCAGTAGTCAATGCTACCAGTGTTACAGCAGTTCATGAGTGAATGAACAGGATATAATTTCTCCCAACACTTGCATGTAGGGTCAGGGCTTCCACCTCAGCACGCAGGCAGTTCTACTGAGTCGTGCTAATGACCTGCTAATTGTATTCAGGTGTGTTGCAGCAGATGGAAAAGTTTCAGAACAGCGGCCCTCGAGGACTGGAGTTTGACAGCTGTGGTTTAGAGAGGTTCTTTCGACAGCACATGTCCAAGATACACGATCATAATTATAATATTTCTGTCTGAGTCAAAATTGAACTGAATTAAATCAGGACCCTGAGAATCAGAAGTGAAACCCCAAATATAACAGTAAACTTAAACACTGCTGCAAAAAAGATGAAATTAGTGTCGCAGAAAAAAACATTAATCTGGTGATTTAGCACGCAGCGAGTGCGCTCGGTGCTGCTTTTAATATCTGTGGTGATGGCTGCACTTTACAGTGTTAAAGCTTTGAACTGAAGTGTTAGAGCGTCGAGTGTTACTGTCCCACAGTCTAATAACAGAAACACAGAAATAGCTTTAGTTTTTTGGCAGATCAGTAAAATGTATTTTACTGTCTGAACAAATATTTGTTGTGTGTTCCTTGGTAGGTGCCAAAGGAGTGTCAGATGTTCATAGCTGCTTACAAAGAGCGTGTGCGTGTCCTTGCAGGTTGATAGCCTGGAGAAATTAGAAGAGCAAAGTCAGGAGGAAACAGCCCAAAGATCCTGCTGCAGCCCCACAGCCACGAAGCTGTGCAGCCGACCCCAGGGTTAGTGTTTCACAGAAACACACTGCTCAGTAACAACAACAACAACAACAAGATTTGAAATGTTTCTCTCGACCTAGGAGGGAGCACTCGCCTGGAATCAGTGGGTGAGGATGATGAGCTGTTTGTGGCTAATGGGACGAGCGCCTTTGAAATGGTGGAGAAGCCCGGCCGACGTAAACACTCCCTGCCTCAACAGCTGGACCCGTCTGGAGTGAGACAGGTCAGTCAGTGTCGGAGGTTCTTTCTCCCAGTGTTAGATGAAAAATGGCATGAGCGCTTACCTGAGAAAAATAAATCAGAATGATAGCCTCTTAATGTTGTGTAGCTAGATATACATTAACATAGACCTGTAACGTGTAACAGGAAAAAAAGGTATTTTCCTAATGTGTGAAAATGCAAATTATGTCAGAGACTGAGTGAAAGGTCTCATCACTATGTAAATAACTGTTTGGAAATTTATTTGTCAGACTTTGTTTTGCTTCATTCAATTTCCAGGAATATCAGATCATTAAGAAATCAGCTCGCTCCCTGAGCACTGTTCAAGTGGAATCTCCATGGCGACTGGCCCAGCCATCCATTATCTCCAGTATAGTATTAATGAAAGGTCAGGGCAAGGTAAGTGCACTCATTTGGCATGTGTACATGAATAAAGCTTTGAGCCTCTGAAAAGACCCATCTCTCTGCTGTTAATGTGTCCTTACATGATTTGTTAGCATCTGCTTGTGCTGTCTTTCTTCTTAATGATGTAAGTAATGAAAGGGCTCCCACAGTTGGCACAGCCCAAGCAGAGCGGACAGAGACGGATAGATGCAGCATAGACGAACAACAATAATGCTATAAAAGACAGATGAAGAAAATATGTAGACTATACAAAGTAGAACACACACACACAAACATATATATTTATTAATTCCCCTCTCGCGCCTGCGGGCGGTCTATCCTTCAAGCTCGGCCCTCTACCAGAGGCCTGGGAGCGTCCTGCTGTGCAGTATCTTTGCCTGTTTGAATGTTTGACGTGTTGGCCAGTTTGGCCAGTTTGGCCAGTTTGGCTTGTCCATGATGGTTGCTTCTCCTCTCTCTCAGGTACAGCCTCAGGGTGCTGGAGTTGGTGTGAAGCCCTCCATGCATAGTAAAGACCTTCCTTGTCTTGATGCCAGTGGTTTCTGTCTCCTCCTTTAGCCAGCTTATTATCCCAGCAGGTTATAATAGTAGATGCTGTTCGCCTCTATCTGGTTCTTACCATTCAGTGGACTCCTCGGGACTTGCCTTACTTTATATAAGTATATAAGTATAAGTATTTGGTGATTGCAGCTTTCTTAGTGACCTCTTCGGTTTTCCTACTTACCTGTAGGGTCCCCAGGTACTTGTAGCTGCCCTCGATGTCTGCAATGTTGATCCTCTCAGTTCTGACTACCTTCCCTCTCTTTGATATCATCTGACTACACTTCTCCAGTCCGAATGACATCCCAATGTCATTGCTGTATATCCTGGTGGTGTGGATCAGTGAATCGATGTCTCCTTCACTCCTGGCGTACAGCTTGATGTCATCCATGTACAGGAGGTGGCTGACAGCTGCTGCGTTCCGTAGTCGGTATCTGTAGACAGTTTTGTTGATGATCTCAATGAGGGGGGTCAGGCCTATGCAGAACAGCAGTGGGGACAGAGCATCTCCTTGGTAGCTCCCGCACTTAGTGGTGAAATATGAGCTTGAAGTTGGCCTCTAGTGTTGTGCGCCACATCCCCATTGAGTTCCTGATGAAGGCTCTTAGGGTCCTGTTGATCTTGTATAGTTCTCAGCATTCCAGGATCCATGTGTGGGGCATTGAGTTACTGGCTCTCTTGTAGTCAGTCCAGGTAGTGCACGGGTTGGTCAGTCTGGTCTTACAGTCCCAGGCGACTGTTCTGTCTATCAGTAGCTGGTGTGTCACCCTTCTCTTTCATATGAGTGCTGCCAGACAACTTCAACCAGCAGGCGTGAACCATGTCAGGGCCTGGAGCTGTGCAACTCTTCATCCTTCTCCTGTCTGCTCTGGCTCCAGTTCATGTGAGGCTGTTCTCATATTGTAACTCTCTGGTGTACCTCTTCAAGCTACTGTCTAAGGCTGTGAGCATTTACTTGGCAGTTTTCAAGGCCTCGGGTATGGACAGCCTGCTGTACTTCTTAGGCGTCCCTTTCTTTATCACACCTTTCTGCAGCTCTGATAGTTGGCTAACTTCATTCTAGACTAGCTCGAGTCTCCTTCTCCATGGAGGGTACTGCTCCTTGCTGCTGTTCGTCTTAAAGCCAAACATCTTTGTGATCCCTGCTGCTGTGCTGTAGATCAGCTTGTTGGCTTCCCTGATGATCCCAGTAAGGACTGCCTGTAATGTTGCATTCACTTCTTCTTGTAGACCTTCAGAGAGGACTTCACGTAGTCTTGGTAGTCAGAAACCTGGACCCTCCCTGACTGTGGTCTAGTTTTCCAGCTTCACCAGGTCAGCTTCTCTTGCACTCAATGCACCTCTCGTGGGCTTGGTACCCAATACAGGTGACGGTGATGACATCTCCCCCTGACCTGAAGCCCTGGTTCCCCTTTGCTGTAGCACTTGTGTTGTACCTCATTAGTTGGGATTAGCAGTTCCTTCTATGGAAGGCTGGAACACGGAGCTACTCTTTGTTTCACCGTCAGTCTGGATGTTGGGTATCAAAGACTCCAGAGGTCCCACATCCTTTCATGTAACCCTTTCGCTGCATAGTAACCCAGTTCCCAACAGTTTTAGTTTTTCTTCTCTTAGCTGCAGAGTACTGTCTCAGGATTTAAAAGCATTAAATATAAAAACATTATATTTATTGCTGAAGCTTATCAATTAAAACAAAGACATAAGACACTAATTAAAAACTTTAAACCCTCCTATTCTCCTGCAGAGAGGTCTGAGGGATTTTCTATGTGTTGACCTCTAATCTGCACAAGTTACCGTGGTGATTTATCCCAATAAGAAGTAAATCAGCTTCTTCTTAGAGAAGACCCAGGGTTAACCCTGAGGTTACCAGGATAAACCAGATAGTACAGGGTCCTGTTCCAAATGTAGGAAACTCAGATTTACTGTTCCAGAAAGAGACCTGAACTCTGAGTCAGTTACCAGTGTAACTGAAACCTTAACCTGCTCTCTGGCAGTTTTTCATCAACAAACGATGGATGTGTTTCTGACTCGGAGTAAACTGGTTTGTGGAAGTTTATGCACAGGATAAAATCACAATTAGATATTAGTTTGCTGCTTTGTGTACTTAACATGAGCACTTTGACGGTGATTCAGTCATCAGTATAGGACGGAAACAGCGATTAGGTCATTGATTTATAATCAGCTCAGAATAAAATCTTCAGTGTCCATCTTTCTAAAGCTGTGGGTGGTGATGCAGCTCCTCCCGGCACTGCAAACATGTACATAACAAATGTCTCAGTCTCAGAGCTAGCTCAAATAGCTTTTGCGCCCAGGGTCCGTTTGTCCTCAAACATATAACATGTCTTTAGTCTGATCTAATACCTGAATTAATCTAAGACAGTGGGGTAAAAGTAACATTTCTGTGTCTTTTAGTAGTTGCTCCCAGGTTCTTAAACTTAGATTTTCCTGCAGTTATTATTATTGTTGTTGTTTTTTGTTTGCTTTCACAGATGATATTTGAAAAACTTAAATAATTATTTAGGTTTTTATCTTTTATTTCTTGTTTCTAATTAGTGAGCTAATTTCCTCTCAGATGTGGAGGTGCATCTACTTGTCTGCAGTTGTTGCCTTTGAAATGTGATTGAAATCTTATTGAAAGCGTAGAAACACTGTCCATACATTACTCTGCATTCATTCATGTTACAGCATTGTTAGATCACGGTGAGTGTCCTTATTTTATTTAAATTTCTGTTTTTCAAGTCATTTTAGTGACAAGCAAAGTAGTTCTCACTCAGTGACACCGTAAGCTAACAGCTAATAAGCTAATAGCTGACTGAGTTCACCATGGTAACTGAGGCAGACTGCTAAGATGTTAAACTGTAGACAGTGTGTTTAGTCTGACATACATACAGTTTGTTTTTACTGCAGTGCTCTCCGTTGTATATGGAGATAACGGTGTCTAATCTTTTACATTTAAGATGAAGGAGCTAAAGAAAAAATCTGAACTAATGAAAAAAGCTCAGTAATTGTTAGGGAAGTGACATGAGCTGGTTAAAGCAAAGAGAAAGTGGTTTGATCATGTAGAGAAATGGCTGAAATTTATTGGAGGAATATCTTGCTGCTCATTCAGAGCAAATGCTGAGTTCTTCTCTTTCTGAAACAATGTCGCAGTGTTTTTGTTCAGGGAAATATTAAGCAGCCTTTTGAAAGCTAGAATTCTTGTTTTGGACTTGTTATCAGCCTCTTGGAAAAATGTCAAACAGACTACTACTAGAACCCTACAGAGTCCAGACGAGGTGTTTTCTGTTTTTTTTAATTTTATTTCATTTTCTTATTTATGTTAAG
>NW_005188357.1:0-2327 GCF_000239375.1 Pundamilia nyererei
ATATATATATATATATATATATACTGTAGCTGTTTTGCTGTTGCACATGCTGTCCACCAGAGGGCACACCTATTTTGAACCACAAAATGATAAGGAAATGTGTGTTACATCTGTTAGAAAGGGAAAAATTGTTTTTAACATCAGCAGATATCAGTATCTTATGTCATCAGACTCTACGGTCAGGGTGGGTGTTTAGCTTTCCCTCCTAGGTGCGGCCCTCCACGGCTGTCGCAGTTTCTAATGCAGCACCTTAGGGAAATTTAATTGCCTGCTCTGCCGGATATAAACAGCGCTACAAATAAAGCTTGAGTCATAGGTGTAGATAATCCCAGTATGAATGAATAACTGGTTGAAACTCTTCTAGCAGCAATAACCAAAGCACTTCCTGTTGTAGCAGCTTATACCTTCAAAACCTTTTAGAGCCATTTTGGACCATAATTGCTTCAACAGAGCTCAGGTGGGGATTTTTGACGTCATTTCACAGTATCTCTACATCTATTCTATTTCTTGTACAAGCAGTTCTCCTGATACCTAAAGCCCTTACCCAACCCTTCTTTTTTCACCTTGGGGAATAATATGTCCTGTGTTACAGTTGAATCATCATAACTGGGCCCCAGCTTTGTCAAAGGTAGCCACAGTACTAAATCAGCTCTCATTTATAGTCAGATTTTCTAAATAGAAGTTGTCTGTGTCCCACACCTGAAGGCTTGTTCCATTAATTGGACTCCAGATTTACACCTTCCTGAGCCAAACAACCCAGCCTAAGCCCAGCCATCTCACTGAGGGTGGTTAGCTGGTACACAGCAGATGTTTGACTTTCAGTCTTGGGATAAATAATTATAGTGCCAGGCATCAGAATCAGTTCATTAAGTACATTTAAACCCCTGAAACTTCCTTCGAGGATCGTTTGTTAGATGCAGAAAGAAGCTCTCTTCTTTATTACATACCCTAAAACTTCCCAGCGCGTCAGTGTGTTATTTTTAAAACTAAGGTAAACTGAAGCTGCTGTTTAATATGTGCACGCTTTATTTGATGTTGCAAATCAGGCTGACGTGTTCATCACTGACTCAGAGTTCAGCCAGTGAGCCTTGGTGGGCTTTACCTAATCTGACTCCAGACTCTGAATTAATCCCCACAATTTGTCCAACAATACAAACAGATCTGACGTTGAACCCACTGATGAAACAGTTGAAGTAAAGGTTACTCTGTGGGATTAAGAGTGAAAGGTGTTATCTTCACACATCTTTGTCTTAGCCAGCTAAAATGCATGAAAACCTGATCGCAGACATGGATGAAATTAAAGCAGCTGTACAGGAAGAAGATTGCACTTCACGCAAAGACTTGAGTCTGATTAGCAGGCAACAGGCTTTACCTGGAAAATGTATTTTTTTAAAAACACCTTTTTTTAAATACAATACTGACAAATTAAAGGAGGAGTAGCATCTGTCAGTGAAGCAAAAACCAAAAACCAAACAATCCCAACTTTCAATGACTCATATTTCAACATTTGAATCTATATGGCCGGCACTATTCATTATTCCATTATTGCTATTTGATATTCATATTATGAAATGATGCCTTGGCATCAGAAATGTTATTTTCTAGTTTTTATGTACACTCAGATCCTTCATCATCACAGAGGATCCAGTGCTGAAGCCGCTGTCCGTGGTGCTGTTAATGCAGGAACGCTCTCCTGCCCTCGACATGCTGCAGCTTATGCTTCACTATAAACAACTGGGACTCATCAGTGACTAATAGAACATCAAGTCTGGTGATTCATGTGTCAATTTTTTAGTCAGCTCAGCTTCGGGTTACATGCAAAATACTATATTCACATGCATCATCTTATTTAAAAAAACAACAACAACAATTTAAGACAAATAATCTAAACTCAAACATACTGGTCTTGTTCCTAGGAGGCATTCAGTTTGGTTTTGCTTCATTACTTAAAAAAGTGAGGCTTAACAAACCCATCACAATGTGATCTGAAAGGCAGCTGATGTGGGCCAGCTGATGGTTATTTTAGAACACAAAACTTATCAGATGTGGAACAAACTGCTCCTGGCAAGTTAAGCTCATAACAAATGCATCGTCTCTATCTGCTGTGCTGATATTGATATTGATTTTATGATGAAATGTGGAGTGTGCGTGCGTGCGTGCCTGTGTGGTCGCAAAAATCTACAGCACAAAATAACAAAATAAATGACTTATACACTTATACTGTTATATCTATCTATCGCTCGTCGTTGACTCCTATCGTACACACACACACACACACACACACATTCATTCATTCATTCATTCATTCATATATATATATATATATA
>NW_005188357.1:2347-4477 GCF_000239375.1 Pundamilia nyererei
TATATATATATATATATATATAACAGAAAAATGCGCACATGCACTATACTTGCATACATGGCTGGTGTTCTTTAGATTGCCTGCTGTGTCTGCACACAGGGGAAATGATGCATGGTGCTGGTCTAACATTATATAATGACAGTTTATATTCTCATGTTTCTGTCGAGCCTCTTTGGGCTCAATGGGGGAAACAATTGCTCAAAAATATGACTTTAGCAGCACAAACATGCAGCGTGCTGTGGCGCGTGCCCAGCATAACGTTTCTTACCTGTGCGTCAACCACAAGCCAACACAGGAAAAAGTTTGGGACTAATATCCATAAGAGAAAATTCATAGTTCGTCGATCTGCCTTCATCCCCGGCAGTGTGAAGAGAGCACCAGGTTAAAGAGTTAATTGTAAATCCGGCTTTCTTTCTTCACACCGGAGTATTTCGGGAAAGTTTAACCCAAGTTGTGGTCAAAACCTGAGCCGTCCGCGCAGTGGAAACGACAGCGGTAGTGGACAAAATCCCACGTTTCCCCACTCGGGAAATCCTGTCGTGCACCCATGAATGTTTCCAAAAAGGACTCAGAAATCACCACGGAGTCATCCCGAGCATAATCCTGGAGGAGCGGTGCAGACACCCGAGATTCCCGTTAAGTCTGTGATGTGACGCTCAAGCACAGCACGCAGCGCCCGACATGTGAGCCGGGGGGGGAGAGGTGGGGTTCATGTACAAGTGGTGTCATTCTGAAACATCCTCTGTCGTAAACACGCACAGCAAGGAGATGTTTTCCTTCTCCTCGCGCACTGATTCAGTGCCCTGGGTAGGAGCAGTGCCGCTGATTGCTTACAAGGGCGTGGGTTTGGTGTCAACACTGGAGGGCATTCATTAGGCGGGCAAACTTGAGATCCTTCCCCAGGAAACACCGAGCATTAAACAGGGAATGCTCTGCGTCACTTTGTGCCAGATTTTGGTGAAAAAGCTTAAATTCTGTAAAAATGCAGAAATATGGAAAACTGTTCTAATTCAATATAACTTACTGCTATCATACAAAATCATCGTAACGCGTTTTTGGCTCGTTATTTATATTACAGATGCGCGCGCGCACCAAATGAAAAAAAATGTGTAAAATGTAAATAAAACATTTGCAAATATTATATCCACATTTTATTCACATTAGAACACAAAAAACAATACCAATATTGGAAGAAGAAATTTTACTGTTTCGTGAAAAATATGAGTTCAATTTCAGTTTCACGCCAGCATTACATCTCAAGCAATGTAATGCTGACTCCAGGAAAGGCTGAAAAATAAAGTGTTGCTAGAAAGAAGCGGCTAGGTTAATCGACAGCTACTAAATTATGAAAGAATTTCAAAATAATGTTCACGGTGTAAAAATGTTAATAATGTGTGTAATATCAGAAAATCTGGAGAAATCTCTGTGCAAAGCCACGATTGATGAATCTTTCATCAGCCTGAACCTTGACCTTAAAAAACCACATTTTCTCAGTTTAAATTTGATGTGTTTTTCATTTTCCACTGTGAAAATCATTCTTTAAATTATTTACATTTTACACATCATGCCAACTTTTTTGGAATTAGTACTAGACTGACCCCCTATGATAACTGCAGGGGTTTGGTGTGACAGGCCTTGTGTGTTCAACATAAATCATGACTGTGGGGAGGAAACAAACTAAAAAATTAATTGTATTGATTTGCATTTATAATTAGATTGCATCATATTTTAGAGCAGAGCTACAGATTAAAAATGCCCAAGGCGAAGCGGTCAAAGTCTGGCTGTACTTCACAGCAAAAGATGCAAACTCAGCAGCAACACGTGCTTTAAGCTGATACTGTGATACTGTCAAAGGAGGTAACACCTCGAATCCGATGAAACACCTGGCGACGCATAGCGTTTTTTTTAAAAGCCTAGAAATGCACCATATTTGATTTCTTGCTGCAAGACCTCACACCGTGCACATCTACTGCGGGTGTGGTGCCTGTTATCGGACGCAGAGTTAGCAACATCCTCCAAGAATCTGAAGAGGAGAGTCCTGGCCCCTAGCCCTGCCAGTGTAGCAGAAATGATGAGGATGATGATGCAGCAGCAGCCGTTCTTCTCTGCGTGAGTAGCTTAATGTTGTTC
>NW_005188357.1:4609-6826 GCF_000239375.1 Pundamilia nyererei
GGACAAAGTTTGTGTTTTTTCCATTGTTTAAGCACTGCTTCCAGCC
Source organism: Pundamilia nyererei (assembly GCF_000239375.1). Classification (NCBI taxonomy): domain Eukaryota; kingdom Metazoa; phylum Chordata; class Actinopteri; order Cichliformes; family Cichlidae; genus Pundamilia; species Pundamilia nyererei. Next base: position 4,656 of record NW_005188357.1, read on the forward strand.
AAGAGTGATACCATATATGCCCCATAGCTACAGAAAAGGCTAACATTGTTATCTTTTTACAAAAAACAGCTAAACATGAGAGGTTTTTGGACAAAGTGTGTGTTCTCCATTCTTTAAGCACCAGTTCGAGCTCCGCTTAAGCACCGGCACCGTTTCAAAAGTACCAGTTTGGTACTGGTATCGGACAAAACCTAAACGATACCCATCCCTAATCAGGGCTGAGATCAGGTTCAAAGAGTAAGTAAATATTATATTTAACTGGCAGCAACACTTCTTTTAAAGAAACTTATTTGGATTTGAAGGGGGGAAAGAAATGCCTTTAGAGAGAGAGAGAGAGAGAGAGAGAGAGTGAGTGTGTGTGTGTGTGTGTGTGTGTGTGTGTGTGTGTGATGTATAAGCTCACACTTTTTATTCATATTTTGGGAGTTAAAAAAGTAAGATAAAAACAGAACTGAAGAACAGGAGACCCACCCATGTCAAACGCATAATTTCCTTTGTGAGTCACGTTAGAGATGTTTCATCATCAAACAAACAAACATCTAAACAAAAGTCGTCTGTCTGAATTTGAAATGTCTGAAAATCTGGCACATCTCAGTTTTAGTTTCATCACAAACTAAAGTAGCTTTTGTGTTTTACAGTGTGAGGAAAAGTAACACATCACACCCATCCGTCTTTATTACTCGTCTTTGTCCTGTCTCCCTCCCCTCACCCAGCCGGTCGTAGCAGATGGCCCCGCCCCTCGATGAGCCTCGTTCTGCTGAAGGGTTCTTCCTGTAAAAAAGGAGTTTTTCCTTCCCACTGTCACCAAAGCATTTGCTCAAACAGGGTCATCTGATTGTTGGGTTTTATCTGTTTTCTCTGTATTACTCCGGGTCTTTACCTTAGAACAGTGGTTCTTAACCTGGGTTCGATCGAACCCTAGGGGTTCGGTGAGTCGGTCTCAGGGGTTCGGCAGAGCCTCCACCGTGACATGCACGGCTCATTTTGTGCACCAATAAAAAACATATATATATGTCTTGAATTTGAAAAAAATCATATTTTATTTTTCACTAAAGAGGGGTTCAGTGAATGCGCATATGAAACTGGTGGGGTCCGGTACCTCCAACAAGGTTAAGAACCACTGCCTTAGAATATAAAGCACCCAAGGTGACTGGGATTTGGCACTATATAAATAAAATTAAATGCAATTTACAGACCTCCCTCTCCACAGACACCTCCTCACTCCAGGGAGTCTGGGACGGATGGTTCGGATGCCCAGACCGCCTCAGCTGGCTACTTTTGATGTTGAGGAGAAGCAGCTGTTGAGCCTTCTCACAAAAGATGGAGCTACTCATTCTGTTAGTCACCACCCACAGTTGATGGTCATAAGGTGAAGGTGGGAATCTAGATGGGCCAGTAAATGAAAAGCTTTGCTTTCATGCTCAGCTCTCTCTCAAAGCATAACAGACCCGTATAGTATGTGAATCACTCCACTCCTCTCACTCAGACTAGACCCCGAGATACTTACACCCCTCCACATGTGGCAGCTCCTCCTCAGCCTTTTACATCTGAGAGCCTTTGCATCAGATTTAAAGGTGTTAGCTCCCATTTGTGTTCTGGCTACAACAGTACAGGGACTGATACTCAATACTCACAAAGCACCAGAAACTACCAAAGAAACTGCATTGATTTAAAACAATTGTATCTATAAACTCAACAAGGAAAATATTCAAGGCAGCCGCCCCATTTTCCCATAGACGTCTGAGGAGTATTACCATTTTTGGCAAGTAGTGGCGTCGGCTCCTACTGACCATAAATGCTGATTTAACTCTTACTCCTATAAAGACAGCTATAATTTGACAACTTCCACAGTAGCCTTATTGAAACCTCAGAATATATCAGTAAAGACATGGTTTAATGACTATTGGAATAGTTTCTGGGGTTTTAAGGGCAATTACCTTGTTAAAGACCTTCCTCACTAACTGCTGATGAACAATGACAATATGCACTCAGTTCTGAAATGAGCTTCCACAGTTGCTTCTTCTGAGAGGTAAAAAGTGGTAATGTTTGCCTTTGTACAGGGAGGGGAGGCTGTCACAGAGGTCACCGGGCTGGCCTCAGCGGAGCAGGTATGAAAAGTGAGGCACGTCAGTTTTGCTTGAAATAACAAAATGATAATATATTTGAATACG